>NC_088858.1:15454812-15704812 GCF_963853765.1 Magallana gigas | reverse complement strand
ATGCAACTTTGAAAAAGGATTTTATCTATATTGTTAGCACATTTCGCCTTCAAACTTCCGACATTGCAAACAATTAGTGATATAATTCACAGCAGATGTTTTCACCTCTTTTTATTTCCCTCTGTGCAAGGCCAACTTTTCCGTAAAAGTTTGACCCATTAGGGATCTTTGAAGTACTGGGATTAAACTATTGTTTGTGTGCCATGGAAGCGAATTGCTTCAAATCTGCCCCTGTGCTGCAAGATGGGCTTTCAGGTACGTGCCAGGGGAGCAATAATATTCAGATAATCAGAACCAAATACAAAAATATAAGTAAAGGAAAAGTATTTAGTAGGATGTCTGTACCCTGGTAACAATTTTAGTGAATACCTGGATAAGAATGTTTAGAGGGTAAATCGGTACGCACGTGTGTTTGGGTGGGTACATGACGCAGTTATAATAGTCCAAGACATAACAAAACACCATAAATCTGGTTTTTAGCAATAAATGCTTGTCTGTCAAAAGTCATTAAGGTTACGCACATTTTCCGCAGTTGATTAACATAAATATTTTTTGTATGACAAGATGGAATTTTTCCTTTTGGTAATAAACCACTTCTATTGGTTAATTGGCTACAAAGATTTTTGTTTTTTAATTAAAAAATAAATAAATTGAATACGTTTATGTTATGTATTATAATGATGATTTTGCTTTTACTACTACATGTATAATGGTGTCTTCCCACTTAGCCAAAATTCTGAAATTTACACAGGTGACTGGTTTTGGCTAGGTGGGAATGGTGTACAGGAAACGGGAGGGAGAGAACAAAAGACATTAATTACAGGTGATCTATAGTCTGTTTAAGAATGACCACAAGTGCTCAATAAAGATATGATACTCCAATGAGGGATTAATTTAACATTATGATTTATTATTTATTTATTTTAAACATTTTTTATGATTTTTGTGAAAATTACAACTTTGGCCAGGTGGAAATAAGAATTCAGAATATTGGCTAAGTGGGAATAAACCTGTATAATACAGTTATCACAAAAATAACTATCATTCAGACAGTCTCAACTTTATTATTAGAGAAATCTTAAAACAAATAACACCAGATAACGTTTATAATATAAAACCTTGTTAGACAGCATATGAAACACGCAAATATTGGACCAGTGACATAAAACCATAAACTTTATTGCCCCAAGACGGAATAAACTTGCCGTTTTCTAATTATATTTGAATGGTATCAAAATCCAAATATATATCATACCTGAGTGGTTTCCGTATCTCAAAATTGAAAATTGAGATGATAAGACGCAAAGTCTTCATAAATATCCTATCGACATGTTGTAGATACCCCAGGCTGGATCTCTTTGATGTAATAAAGACAATTCATTTAACCCCGGTGGTACCTTTCACTCTTATTTCTACCGGAGTACCATGTTATCAGACTCAAATGCACGATACATTTCACTCATTAAAAATTTAGCGCTAAAGGTTGTCGGAATAAAACGCATTTGTTGACAAAAAGACAGGACTTCAAGGGCCAGTTGGATGTGGACTGATAGTGCTGATTTATGACCCGGTTTGAAAGAGAGAAAAGAAGCGATAGGTGTGGAATGGTGTTTGTCCTTTAAAGAGCAGTGCCACGGAATTCCAAAATAAAATTGTAATTTTTCAGATAGTTCTTGAATATAATGACACCTGTGGAAAAGGGTAGAATAAAAACGGTGAAAAAAATTTTTAAAATTGATTTAAAAGATAATTTAAATTCAGTGTATTTATAATCTGTTCATGTACATGTACTTTGTTACACTAGCTTGGCATCAAATAAAACGTATAACTTGCATAGCAATAAAAAGCTTTTCATTGATTTTTACATTTTCTATAGTCTGTCCCAAGTTATTGCTTCCATCAATTTTTGATGATTTTTAATAAAAATACACATACCTGTGAAAGAAATACAATTGAAATTGATGAAAGGGAATATATCCAAGATATCTTCATTTAACAATTATCTCTTTTAACTCATAAAATTTCACAGGAACGAAAACATTTTTCTTACGGAGATTTATAATGGGAAATGTTTACATCTTTTCTCCATTCGGAATACACTCGGAATACATTGCGCAATTTTTAACGTTATCATCCGGGCTTATTAATGGCTGACGCAATGCAAAATCTACGTAGACTTTCAATTTTGGGATGTGTATTGAAACCTGAAGCGGTAGAGGGGGCGTTTCAAAACAGATAATCTGGACATTTTTCATATTACTGGGTGAACGTAGTTTGAGCACAAAAGTATTTACTATTATTGAAATATCAAGCAAAAAGTGGTGGAAGCAAAAACTCGGGACAGAGTATAGTATTTATTTTCAGACAATACACAATATTTTGGTTAATATTTTATGAAATTTAAGTTTTTAGTCTTTCATTTTGATCAGACGATTTAATACACGCGTAGTCTACCTTCGTCTGACAAAAATCACTTCCGTGTACCTTCAAATAATGAAATGATCTATTACGTAATTTGCTGAATATCTTAACAAATCACAAGAGAGTAAACAGCTATACTTTATTCCACAAAAAACTAGCAATACAAAAATGGAAAAAAGATCTAAACGACCCATTGTCAAAATCCTACCCAATTAAGTTGTCTCAATTGGTAATTATGAAGATATTAAAGGTGCAAATGGAACAACATGAATATCTTTTCATTTGTTATGAATGCGCTTTACATGGCTTTATGGGCGATTGAAATGCCACTCTGATATCTGCAAATATCGTTTACATTTTATAATCAATATATAATGTATTAAATGCCGGTTACAAAAAAAAACTCTACAATGTACACTTCGTTTTTCAATGGAAATAATCGACACATGAAAAAATAAGTGTTTATAGAACTCCTTGTATTGAAGAGACCATAGAATCGGACTTGTTGAAAGATAGCTCACTTGCTCTTCATAATGAAGTGATAGCTCTCAACTTACATCATTTAAAGGCAAGAAGTTTGTATTGGTAAAAACCGTTCCGACATACCATTCTAATAAAGAAGTCGGTAATCCAAAACACGGGACCTGGTAATGATTTTGGTATCTCGATAACAAGGGCTTCAGCAAAATGTTGACTTTGTCAAGAACTGCTTCTCAAATTGCGTCATTTATCACACTGGACAATGAGTTACATTTGCTGAAAAACATTTTACATCGATATCTAGACCTTGTGTAAATGTGACCATATGGTCCAAAGAAAGTTCATCTGGAGAATGTGCCAGACAACGTCATAAACTTTACCGACTAGCTGTTACTCTATTTCAAAAGGTAAACATGTACCGCTGGTGTATTTCAATTTTTCCTGCATGTCTGAAAAGAGAAGAAAAAATGACTTTTCTCAATTATTAAAAAGACTTTAATAGAAAAATTCAGGAACGAGGTTACATTATTTTGGTTTTATCTTTCACAATATGATGTTTTGTTTGAATATATTGATTGGGATCAATGCACGACAAACACAGGATTGACAAAATGGGTATTATCTGAATCACGATCCCGGCACCGGAAGTAAACTCAAACATCACCATATGTTGCAATATGTCCATATCAACGATATCGTTTAACCGAGGTGTTATAAATTCTACAGGGGACGTGACTTCATTGATTCATATTACAAAAATTAATATAAACTTGTAAAGTATACATTCACCGTCAAATTCTTATTGTATTAAAGAGTGACTAACTTCAACGAATTGAGGTGGTTCGACATGCCAATATGTTATTTGATATAAAAATATATCAAGTATTTTGAAAATATATGATTTCATAATTAAATGATCGATATGAGCTCCTTCGTTTAATTAGTTTTTTTCCATTGAATAATATATTGGTGTGTCGATCTACCTTAAGTATAACTGCATATGAATACTTTAAAGGTATTTAATTATTCTTCATCTTGTGAACTTCCTATAGTTCCAAGTAAACGGAAGCCCCAAATAAGCTGATGAGAAAAAACGATCTTTTACAGGTATCGGCTACATGTATATAATATTTTTTTTTAACTTATGCTTTAAATTTCACATTTAATTGTGTGACCCTGGTTGACATTGATGATCGTTGGAGACTCCCAAAAGTGAAAAAAAGAAGTTGAAACAAGAAGCCCTTGGCCAATATAGCTTACCTGAACAAAATGTTATTTGATTATATTTTATTGCTTACTAGTACATATATTTATTACTTTAATACATGTAAAATACACTGCCATAATTTGATGCATAGCAATTTCACAAACAAGTCATATATATATATATATATATATATATATATATATATATATATATATATATATATATATATATATATATATATATATATATCTCCAAAACGTGAAATTTGAATCATTTTCCTTCATCCTTTATACAAGTTTTGCTAGGTAATTTTTATACGAAATTTAGACACATTTACACCTAATTGTGTGACCTTTCAGATACCAAAATAATAATAATAAAAAAGAATTAAAGCATCCTAAAATTCTCAATAACTATAATTTCATTTTATTTGTTTCTTCCCTTTTCAATCTTTAGCTGTCAGACAATGTAAAGATTTCTAAACTAGCCCGCCAGATTAAAGCCTCTATTTCGTTAATTTGTCCTCACCCCTCCAGTGCAAGGTACGTACAAATATGAAATATTCCCATCTACTTTTTTCTTTAAAATGTTTTTTCCCGGTAAACCATAATATCCAAAATAATTTCGAACGCCACCATAATGAAAATGATAAGGCTTTGTCAAAAAGTATGTTTACTATGCATGGAATTTGCCTCCGCGTTCCTTTTTACAAATTTTATCATCCGTTTAGTCTTCAGAAGGATAGTTTTCTTATTTTATGTAAAATTGACCACCCCCTTAATTTGATAATGCTATCTCATTCAAACACATAGTGTTATGGTGAAAATAAATATAAAACACCTCAATTTCATGATAATTGAAACATTGTACACAATGTTAGACTCTCTTTGTTTTAGAAGATTTTTGTTACAATCTTATGTAAATTTTGGGATTATTGTAGAATTTGGTTATGGAAAAGAACCTCAACCATTTATCATTCTTTTTAAAATTACATGTACAGGGCCCGGGATTTTAGAAGAAAAAGTTAAAAAAAACTTTTATCAAAAACAGAATTATGTCAAGTCTGGTTTATTTTAGTCCAATTGTTCTGGAGAAGACGTAAAAACGTTAAATGTTTGAAGGGAAAGAACAGTCGCAGTAAATATTGTCGTTTAAGCTCACTTGAGAGCCTTCAGCTCAGGTGAGCTGAAATTAATACCAATTTTTTAGAAGGTTTTAAAAAATACGATGACTTGAGAGCGGTGTTAAGTCTCATTGCAGGAGATCCTTCTGATTGAGAGAAGACAAACGCACTTATTTACACAGTCTAAAGTCCCATATCTCTATGTGATTCTTCTCAGAGTTAGTACTACATAACACCAACTTATGCGGACATGCAAGACTTATTAAAGGTTGCACAACCACCAAGAAAATGCATCAAGACCATCATATCATAGATATCCCAGAGTGCACTTCACTAGGATGTCAAAGATCAAAGACGGCATTCTAATGCAGGTATTTGCTAACAACAAATATTCCACTGCACAGCGTGCCTATGGCGGGATACTGGTAAAATGTGCACAAATTTTTATCAAAGTAAGTTGGTTATTTAAGCCGTAAATATATCAAGTTTTAATTTACAGAAGTCAAAATAGATGTACGAATTTTTTTATTTTCTCAATTTTCAATTACATACAATCCGTTACTTGGTTTCACACACTGACCCTTTTATCTTGTATGTTGAGAATAATTTGTGCGCATATAAGAATGCCACTCGTGAGAAACAACTCGAGTAGCTCGTCAAATCCAACATGTTTGTTTATCTTCAAAACATTGTATTATATTAAGGAGGCTGGCTGGTCATCAAATTAACCATAAGATCTACCATAAAATAACATAACAAATTTTGTAGTCTTAAACTATTATTAAGTTAAGAAAAAATCCTAATATTTTTGCATTAAAATTTTAATATTTTCTACGATATATCTTTATACAAAGCTTTTAAAAAAATAATCAAATCTAAAAGTTCCCATGACCATCCAGCCCTCCTATGTTTTTTAGTTGTGTGGTTTTATTTGATATTGAATTTTTTTTATTTGTTCAGGCTATGTAAAAGGAAGAAAATTTTCTTTAACAGGCAAAAAATCTGCCAAGGACTAAGGTATAATATTTTAATAAACCCCAAAAAATTACAAAAACAATCAATATATTTTTTTAATCTGAGAATATTGACTTTCGTGGAAGTAATAAAAAATTGTATGCAGGTTTTTTATTTCAAAATTTTTGTAAAAACAAAACATTCATATATATATTTTTTATTCGCAACATAATTAAAATTTTTGAATTAATTGAAAATGATTTAAGCATTTTATATTATAACTAATATGCGACACCTATCTGCTATACTCCATTAAAATATGAACATGCTATTAAATGTTGTTAACGTGCAACTTTATTAAATAATGTTAACACTTATATCATTAATGTTAGTCTGGCATTAAGATTCGACGCCTGTTTTTTTTTTAAAAATAATTTTATCACGTTTTTATAAGTCTACATATTAAAAGGATCCATGTCAACCGAACTGTTATGTTTCATATCAAGTATAAATACAGACATTTAATCAAATTGCATGTCAACAAACTCATCTCGCACAATTACATGTACCAACATTTAGAACTTGTACATTAACAAATCTAATGAATTAGGTGCATGGGTGTCAATTACGGGTGGTAATTGAACATTTTTGATTACTGTAAACTTGTTAAAGTTACATGTATATAATACATATATAATGCAAGTCGAAATACTGTAATTTTATTAATATTTGCTAGCATCAATTTTCGTGGGTTCAGTAAAATTCACAGTTTTGAGGATACTAGTTTTATAAGTTTGTTGACAACGACCCGAATTATAACTAATTTTTTAATGCATATGTCATTTTACTAATTTATTTTGTGCTTTTTAATTTCGTTGATCGAATCATCACCAAAAATCCTTGAATATTGGTGGAGGGGAGAAATGGATGAAACCTCAATTATTCTTGAATGTTGTATTGTATTGAGACATCTGTAGTGCAAAATGTAAGAGAAAAATTTATATCACAAAGTTCTTTCATAATTCTTTTTTCATGTTATGATGTATATCATGTGATATACTAGTATACCCATTAAAGATTAATAATTCAATAGCTGCTTGGTGCATTTTCAAGGTGAATCATAAATTTCTGTTTCTCGTTGAGAAATTTTCGAGAGCTTCTAAATACCTTGCTAGCTGGCTTTGCAACCAACGCCACCTTTGCTCATGATGTGGATGTCACAGCCAGTTATTCTTGAAAGAAGCAATTTTTCAAACGTTCTATTGACGATGACTGATCTCCATTATTCAAAGCAGATGGCAATAAAACGCAGGAATGACAAAGAAGCAACATTGGCCTGTAGTATTAAATAAATTTGCTGACATATCGTTCAAAGAAGACTCGACCGGGAGCGGGGACTTTTAATCTGGATTTATGAACAGAGGTCAAAGAATTATACAAATGAAATTGTACATCGTGTAATTAATTCCTCATCGAACTTTAATGAGATAGATTTAAATGTCCTCTGAAAGTGCCTTCACTGCAAGGTGACAATATTTTTCAGATTTTGGGCAACAATGTGACAAAATACAGAGATTGTAAGCAATGTCTAAACATCCCTAGCAGTCCAGAGGACAATAACAATCTTGTTAAAAAATGAATAAAATCCACATGTCATATTTGAAAATGGAATAAAGTCCACGGCATTAGCATACGGCCTTTGTTATCGATGTGTCAAGGATATCATTTACCAATGTCAGAAATTTTAATGCATTTAGAACGAATTCATCAGTTGTAAGAGTAACCACTGGTTTTTCGTTACAATTATGTGCAGATAGCTGTGATATCCAATACATTTCTACTCTAGTATCCATGTTTTTACCAAAATTAAGGCTGATTCTGTGTCTGTTTGTCCATAAAAAAATTGTGAATTATATATGAAGCTCATCAACAGAGATTATATAAATGTAACCTTTTCTATAAAGTATCCATCATTAAACTATAGTGTATCTTAATGTTATGTTGCTTGAAATTTCCAATAATTTGTTGCATGTGTACGTAGTTACTACAATAACATAACGACTTTAAAAGAAAAATTATTCTTAATTTTCTTGTCTCAATTGAACATAAACTTGCGGATTATGTGTTCCGGGGCCACTAACGTACCCAAATAATTTCATTTGACAAGAAATCTAAATTTTCACGCTGTGAAAAAAATATTAAACGGAGCAAGCGACATCTTAAACAAAATCATGCTTGGAAATCAATTCAAACAATGAACGTTATGTTATGGTAAAAGACAATACAAAATGAGATCTCATGAGAAACACGTGTAACATCTGAAAGTCGTTTTATTTCCATGGTATTACGATTTTATTATTTCTCAAAAAGTACCTATCTCAATGGGTTAATTTCACGCTGCTAGAAAATCAAAATTAAATCAATTGATCAAAGTATAGGCATTGGAACGTTTTTGAAAACTAATGTTAGTATTGACAATGGGTTTAATTTCGCGGGAAAAAAATAATTTGCGAACACAGTGAAATTAAAACCATTAGGATTATGTTCAGTTACTGTCATTGCACATTTCACAATATAAAAACGAGTAAAATACTTATGAAATCAATTGATTTTTGTTTAAAATAGAACTTAATCTAGTATTAATGATTGTTATAAAAATCGCATGCTTTTCCCCAATCAAATACTAAAAAATAAATAATTTTCAGTTCGAAAAATTCTTGTTGATCATTAATTTTTCAAAGTGTTTGGGTGTTTTCACAACGTTATTTTGATTTACACGAATCAAAGAAACAGATCTCAATAGAGATAAATGATTGAAATATATCAGTAATATCTTGCATTTTACGAAAATGAGAAGGATCAATTACGAACGATTTTGAAATGTCGGTATATGAATGTTACTGCAAGAATGGCCAAAAATTGTATAAATAACAACAAAACACCCCATATATTTTAAAAAATAATAAATTTTTTAAATGAATTTCAATAAAATGTTATTGTAAAAAGACACTTCAAAATAATTATATACTGTAATAATCATTTTTACATAAACAAACATTATTTTGTTATGCATTTATTTTCCTACTCCACATAATTTTATTTCCCGGTATTAAAAAAATCATATTTTTTTTCTTGTATATCATTAAAGGCTGGTTTTACCGAATCACTATTTAATAAAAATATTACCAGAAAATTTAGAAGTCGTGCAGCTTTTGTCGAACAGATGAAAATCTGTTGTCTCGCATTACCAGCTGCTTGTGTACCGAATTGCTTTAATCCCTACAACTTCACTGATAACATGATATTGGGCGCATTAGGAAAACGATAAGAGATTTTGCATTATTAAATAATATATGAACACACTCTTATAGTCTTTTAATTCCAAACACCTTTAAAACAGAAGAGGGGGAGGGGGAAACATGACGTGGTCTGTATTCTATGTCTTGTTTTTAAAAGTCCTAACAGTAAGATTGGGTAGATTTTCTAGAACTTCGTCTGATCCTCGACTGCTGGTGGGGCGAAGAAAATCTGCCGGGTTTACGCTGTTTACATTTACTTTTTTAATTCATCACTGTCATGGCTAATCGGCAAATCAAACACACCGTTCGGGACGAGAGTAAGTTGATCAGCGCTAAAAAGTGTTTTGTCATGTTATTGCAGTGTTTTACTAGACAGAGATAAACAGTATTTCTGATTTCTAAACTTTCACACACTTTGAAGGGTTTTCACATAGTGGTCTAATCGAGGAAATATCTCGGAGTTCTCATTACCGCCTGTTTTTTTTTCTACTAGAAGATTGAAAAGCGAATTTGCGCGCCGGGTTGCAAAAGAATAAACAATCCCTTAATTCATTAACAGTGTGTTTGATTAACTCTGTTCGTTGTTATATTGCCCCGTTTACTATTTATAAGTTATAGGAATATTAATGGTTATAATTAAAATGGAACTGAACCTTCATTGGAATGTCCACAGTTTAGAATTTACATGTAATTAAATATAACCCAGTCCTCGTTCTGTTAAGTGTCTAATCAAAAGAAGCGAATCCCTCGACTAGTCAGTTTCCAAATTAGCAGATTGCGACACAATCGAGGTTTCGGGGGTCTTCCCTAATTTAACGTCCACTTGACTCTAACCAGCTGTTAAATTAAAGCCAGCTATGGATGAACTTCTCGTCCACAAAAATAAGTCATTCTTTCAAATAAAAACCACGCCCATTTTAGAGAGAGAATTGCCCCCAAGTTTACAAGTCATCGAAATTGTTTGCAAATTGTAGTTTTCCAAACTTAGAGTCACTGGGGAGAGACGAGTGACCACGGTCATTAAAACACCCCATGGAGGGAGGACATATTCATGAATATTTCGCTCTCCAGACCAAGGGTCCTCACACGTGCTTCAGTAGAGGGCTCCAGTCATTGAATGCTCAACAAATTAAGATTTCATTATTTGACTTCTTTATTGATAATTAGATAAAGTATTCTGTATGGGTCATCATTGATGGCTTCGAGCTTGTACTTCAATACTGGCACGCTTTGTGGAAATTTTTTGGAGTATTTTTGAGACCAGCGTGTGTTAAATGTAATTAGGTTAACCGGAGGAAGTTGTGCAATACAAATTTCAATGCTAAACATCCTACATAGAAAATTAAGAATAAACTCTGTTCCGATGAACTCAATTTTCATACAATCATGATTTAGGAATTACCTTTAACATCATGCAATTAAAGAGGACCGATGAGTTTTGAAGTTTCGTGGACCCCCCCCCCCTTTCTCTTTCCTCTACTGAAAAATTAAACCCATGGCAATTATCTCAAAGTCTAGAAACTACAGAAAATAAAACTGTACGGATATTTTTCAGTGTCATTATAAAATTAGTTTTTAAAAAGCATGAAAAAATAATGCATTTATGTATAAACCATTTAGTGGTATATTCCATTGTGTGATTTTTTTCCTTAAATGAAATGACTATGAAAAATTTCCTCTCTCCAAACAATAATAATGTGGTGGTACTATACGTTTTTCCATATCAAACCATTATAATGTCTTAAATTATTCAAAACCATATTATTTGCTCTCTAAAACAGAGATCATATGAAAAATTAGAATGTTAATAAATTATATAAAAACGATATAGCATGGATTACTCAAGCCGAATTCACATCTTCGCTAGCCAGGGGTTTTCGGTCCCATTTTCCCTATTTATTGGGGGCAAAGTGGACCGAAAAACCTTGACTAGCGAAGATGCCAAATTCAGGGACATTCGCAAAATTTGACTTGGATCAAGAAACATAACTCAGGAAATTTTATCAGATTTAGTCATGTTACTGCCGTGTGGATTAACGCTTATTTTAGCCACTGATCATTTTATATTAAAACAAACGATGGTTTGTAAATAGTATGAACCACTTAAAGAATAATGAATATTACATGTATTTAATTCTTAATTCATCTAATTTTTTATTTTGTCAGAAGTTTCGATTATCGTGCATGTGTTACCAGTGTAGTGTCGTTTACTGAATTTTACTATACCAAATTGATTTAAGTACATAATTATAACTTTTCTAAATCTGATTAAATAAAATTAAGTTCTTGTTGTAAGGCTTATTTTGAAAGACACGCCCTCTTGTTGTTTATAGTGCAATAATAATGGGAGAAATTACATGATTGGATAGAGAAAAGTCTTGAGAAAATATCCTTTTCACCAAGAATTTATGGTTTGCTTACAACTACAATGGATATGTGAAACTACTCTTACCCTCTTTCGAACACAATGAAAGACAAAATATTTTATACATTGATGAAAACATATATCAATAACTGTGAAATGGTAAAACTTCCTTTTTTTAAGGACAGTGAATAGATATGTATTTTCCTTAACTATCTTTCCTCTCTAAGAAACCTGTACTGATACGCTGATTCAATGCTGGAATCTTTTTAGGTTTAGAAATATGATCTCTTAAATTATTGTGATATATGTAATTCACAAATAAAATGTCAATGCTTTATAAAAAAAAATCCTGTTAAATGTTCAACTGGAGTAAAAAAATTCATATAAATTATGCACAATAGGACATTTTGAGGGAAAAAAATTAGGTTTGGAGAGTCCAGTGCTCCCTTGCCCTTACCTTCAATTAAACTAATTTAATAGTTAGATAATTTAAAAATAAAAAACTTGATTATTTCAAGAACTGAGCATTAGACTACCAGTCTTTAAGTAAAACAGTATATGAATGTGTTTAAATGTATTTGGAAATCAAAACTATCCACAATTTCCCATTCTTTTAAATTATTCAAAAATGTGGTAATGTAATTAAAAATATCTGCGGGCTGCGTACAATTGCTCATATTTACATCAACATGTTAATAGCTGCATTATTCGTGCTTTTAAAGGTGTTATACGTGCTCAGTTCCTCAAAGCCCTATTGTTATTGAAGGTTTTTTGGTGTCAGCTTGCTGGATGGGGGAGGATGGCAAACCCGAAAAAATATCGATAAGACGATCGTATACATGTTAATGAGGGTGAAATAATTTTTTTCTCTCAAAAATTGTTAAAGAGGAATAAACATGTTTTCATCATTACAAAATTAACAATACTGTTAACTCTTAAATCCTCTGAAGATGTCTGGTATACAGAGAAAAATTAATATATACATACATGCATTAATACACGCAAAATTCGCTAAAATCGATTACAATATTTGTAACAAGTAGTAGTACAAGTTAACAAAGTTTTGAAAGACAAGAATATAAAGAAGAATCAGCTTGCTTTATATTTATCTATAACACTTCGTGATCACAATAACAAAAATAACATTTTTAAAAAAAATACAATTACAGCAATCAAGAGCTACACTATATTCACCATTTTAGCGGGAGCTACTTGTACGTTATTGAGCGCAAAATTTCTGTACATTTTTATTCGCACAAGGATTGAAGCACAGAGCGTAACTGATTACTGATTGCAACAAAGCAAATGCAAACATTTTCCATGAAATTTACATATATACACTCTACCTGAGTGATATGGAAAGCGGAGCAATCCAAAAAGCCACGAAAACCTAGTGTCTAATTTAGCTTATCAGCAACATAGCAATTTATTTATTACATCTTTTTAATTTGATCTTTAAATGTTTCCGTCGCCAGAAGAAAACATATGAATAGGTTTTTATAATTTCTAATGTCAAACTGTTCTACAAGTAATTTCAAAATATAGGTATATTTAAAAATTCTATCCTGCTAAAATAACATATTGGTTCCAGTTTTTTTAAAAAAAATGAAATTCAGAACCTCTTGCGTATCATTATGACTCAATGAACCACACTCTGGCGATATTGGCTTTCTCTACTGTTTTTAAAATTAAAAATATGGTTTAAAATTAAATTTTTTTTCACATGGAACATTTAAAATAAAGTTATTTTCTCCCGCCACTTACTCAAAACAGACAACATAAACCTTAATAAAACAAACGATAAATCTCACGGTATACATGGTACATACGGCTTTCCATAGTCACCGAATACACGTCATAAAATGCCTCAGGATATTGTCCCTGCCGTATAAATTGATTGTTTTTCTGGCAATTAGCAACGCACAGTTGGAAATAGAAACCAAGAAAAGTCGCAACATGAATCCCTTAACCGTTTTTCTTCTGTGTCTTTTTGGAGTATATTCAGGTAGGTTTACGCATCCCTTGATAGTTTCATTCTGTGTCTTACTGGATTCAGATAGGCTTATCAATTATAAATTCTTATTATTTATGAACAGTATAACTACTTACGTCTAAAAAATAATCAAATATGGAAAAATTACATTTTTTATAGTTTGCACTTTTCTACCCAAGAATTTTTTTATCACAATCAAAACTCACAGCGGTGTGAACTTTTGTGTTATTTATGAATAATATTTACCATTCTTCTAAGTTTAAAAATACATCGTAAATACTAGTAGTTCCAATACGTTTTAATGTATCATTTCTCGTGTTTGTTTTAGGTTGCAATGGTCAACAAGAAGACCCTTGTCTATCTCTGTACACAGATGGAATGAGAAAATGTTTCAGTGATATCACAGGGTTGCCATCCGATGACGTCAAAGATGTTCTTATGGATGAACAACAGAACGCTGGCACTATCAAAACTATCTGCAGGTAAAACAAGTTATCACTATTCCTTTACAAGAGACACGGCCAAATATTTTCAGAGAATGCTAGAATTAAATCAAAGTACTGAAGGGAGTTGATTTTATCGATTATTATTTATTTTAAAATAAACGATATGTTATTTTGCACGCTAAGTATTTTCCTATATGTATTTGAATTACGCACATTTTTTTATTATATCATTTCTTCGACAGGAATTTCGTGAAAACCCCATATGAATCTTGTTGTGTAATATTCAAAGAATTAATTCCATCAAATTACGTGTCAGTAATCGAAATAGTACTGAGAAATTGTATGGATTCAGGCAATATTTAACTCTAGTCTCGTTCAACTAGATCGACGTTCGGCTGTCTCCGTCAATATCCGACAAGCGAGAGAGACTCTCTGCTAGTCGGAAATTAACGGAGAGAGCCGAGCGTCTGGTTGAACAAGACTATGTTGACTTCTGGCGTAGTAATACAAACTATGTACGACTACAAAAAATATCTAACTTGTTAGTACCATTTAAAATCTGACTATTTACATGGTATCTATAAATAAGATCCCTTGGAATTAATTAAGGCTTTAGAATACACTACATCGAATTTTCGATTAGAATTAAATGTTGTCAGCGATGTTGAGTTGTGCTTCGGTCCAAACACTGCTTCACTTTCGGTTTGCCAGAGTAACTGCATAGGAGAGTTGATTAAAATCAACTCCCATGAAATAAACATTTATAATCAATACTTTAATTCCAGAAATAATTGCATGGTAGTCACCAAAACAACGATTTTTTTAAAATCTGGTCAGAACAACTATTTACTTTGTTTTAAAACTGTTTTTTTAACCTCACTAGTATTTTGTAAATAAAAAACAATTCTTTAATATATATATATATATATATATATATATATATATATATATATATATATATATATATATATATATATATATATATATATATACACCCCCCCCCCATGATACCGTATATCCGGTATTTTTCATGATGATCTGTTTTTCGCTATTTTTGCGATCTCTTTTAAATCGCACATAATTGAATACGCAGAAATTATTTCTTGTATCATTTTCTATAAAAAACTGTTTAAATCGCAGAAATTAACTGACGCAAATTAAAATTTTATCAGATTTCCCCCATTTTTGTGACACGCGAAAAAACCCGGATATACGGTAAGAGTGCACAAAGTCTAAAGAACACACCGATTGTGTGAAATAGATTCGACAAATAATACCTTTCATTTCTTACACTGGTCTACAATAACAACCCCCACCCCCAATTTTGTCTTTTCTATATTTTTCTTTTGAATGCAGCGACTCTGAGTATTGTTTGGCACTCAATATAAACAAGTTATTTAGTTCAATTTAAGTCATTGTCTAGGTGAAAATACAAATGCATAAGCAAGACTTTAAAAGGTAGAACGAAATTCAAGAGGATGTATTTGTAATTTTGTTAAGAAGATACACGTCCGTGATCAATCGCTGCATGAATAACATCGCTAATGTATTGAAGTTCTAAAGACCAAGGGTTCGTGCAACGCTTGGTTGCTTTAGTAATATATGCTTTTATTCTAAAACACATGTATCTTTCTTTAATTTGCAATGTAAATGGTCGATATTTTGTTTGATGTTTGATGATTGAAAATACCAACATAATTACTCCTCAATATGTTACGCAACAAAAAACTTTCCCCTTTTTAGCGATATTCATTTTATAAAAATGATTGGAAATCTTGGAAAATTGGAAAGTCGTTGGTATATTAGATGATAATAAAATCATATTCCTTGCACCGAACGCATATCAACCAATGAAATAAAACTAATTTTTCACATCATATATTTTCTACAAATCACAAAGGAGAGGAGGTACACTGTCCGAAGTTAGTAAATTATGTATACCATGCAAACGATAACTTGTTTCTTTGCATTTTAATCATTTTAAAAGACAAAGGGGGGGGGGGGTAGCGTTACATCTTGAGTTTGTAATCACATCATCAAACAAATCTCAATCATTTACATTTAAAACATTTTTGTTCAGAAAAACAAATGGATTGCGTTCTTTATTTTTTGTTTTGTTTACAACAAATACAGAATCCTTTAAAATTCTATACATGCATAATCAATTTTTTTGCTATCAATATGTTTTACTATATAATCCAAGGTAACCGTTTCCACTCATTTTATAAAAACAATTCAAAGCAAGTAAATACACATATCTTTCAGTGAAGAAGTGTTGAACTCGATAAAGGTCACGAATTCATTCATACGTCCCCTCTTTATACCCGGGGGAAATTAACTTGAGCGAAAATACATTTAATTCTTAGAGAGAAAATTTGATTTTATTTTTAACGAATCGGATTTTTTTTCAACATCATCACATTGGTACTTATCGTTTGCAAATCAAAATTCAAGTGAAAAAGACTTAATTTTGTTATTGGGGGGGGGGGGGGGGTTTCATAATAGAATGCCTGACCTTAACTGTATGTATTTTGGAGGAACAGAAATGTAGTTATGGAAAGCTTATGGTGCATGATTTCAAATTTATTTTTAAAAAGAAAATTTTCACCTTCGTAATGGTCCTCAACACCTCCTGTATATTACTTTTTATGACTGTTCGTCACAACAAGGCGGTTTCAACCCATTATGAAACTGATTATGTATATCGCCATAAGCGCGAGTCCTTCTCTGTAGCAAATTGGTTACAGCTTCTGTCTAATGACCAGTGGGGTCCCGAGTTCGAATATATTTTTTATAAATAGTGGTACATCATTTTCTATAAGTATAGAAATATAGTAGTTGGGGCTTTTCCCAAAGGTGTGGTGGGTCCTTGGAACTATTTTATTGAGGTAAAACTTCAATCAAATTTATACGATGAAATAGAACTCATACATTTGAAATTAATGTCTGAGAACACAGTTAAACGTTTTATTGCATCCACAGTAAAGACGCCAAGCTGATAGAGTGTATTGAAACTATGACGGCAGATACCTCTAAAAGCAGTGTCTGTGGAGAACAGAACGGTGTAATGAAAATAGCCATGATCACCACGAGCCTCAAGTACAAGGTGGATACTCTGTGTGGACCAGGTCGGTTTGAAATAAATGACTGTATTCACATCTAAAGCTGAACTACGCTTTTTGACAATACATGAACTATAGAGCAATCTTATGTGTAATTACTTGCAATTTAACTTTTCTTTCATTAAAAAATTGGTTATGTAATGAGAACTTATGTAAGCCGAATATAAAATGTTAGAATAATGACATATCTGACACGTAAAGACAATATGTAACGACTGAAAATAGACAAGAAGGAATCTTCTGTGAAAATAATATCTATAACTGAAATCCTATTGGTTAACAATGTGTTGATTTTCGAACAAACTACACTATAAACAAGAATTCGATAGCAATTAATATAAAACATTCTATCGAATAAAATTAGACTTTGCATTGATTTGTGTATTGTTCATTTGCTTGCAGGGACACCGCCCCAGACAGTTAGCCATTAAATCATGTACAACACGAGTAAGCATAAAGGAAGAAGTTACCTGCAGCATAATTCTGAACGATATCGATCGAATACATCATTCTTATTCTTCAATAACTTTTTAATATATTGCAGATTGAAAAATGATTTGGAGAAAAGTGATCAATTGTGCTATAGACGTGACTATTGGTGATCATATATTTTGATAATGTTGCTTTGAATAAACAAGAGAACTGATATTGTTGATTTTGTTTTATTTTTTCAATATGTATGTTACGAAAATAAATTCGTGCATGTGATATACCATTAATATACCCAAGAGCATTTATAAACTCAAAAAGTGAAAACCGAACACAATTAATTCAAGGGAAAATAATTAAATTATGATTCATGTTTTCATGATAATAAATCACATTGATATATATTGATATAACTACCGAGGTATCGTCATAACTAACGGGACTGAATTACCCGAGTTTCTTTGACGATACATTTGGTCTTATTTATTGTTCCAAACATCGTTTACACTCTTTTGTTTCATTGATTTCCTCGATCGCAACTCCCCCTATTGCCTTTCGATAATACGTATCGTCAAAACCCCGTTATTCACGTGTTTCAGTTCCCCCATCTTGTTTACTGCTTTCCCCATAATGGCTGGTTTGTGTAGCATGCGGTATGACGTCATAACGGCCGAACCCGATGCTTTATAACCGCCTGCCAGCTGATTTTTGAGCAGACGGTCTAGTCCATTTCTGGACATCAGCCACATTTTGGCAATGGCGGACGAAATTTCCCGATGAGTAAATGTTTATTTATTTGGCAGTGGGAAGTGATGAAATAATATTGTTTAATCAATCAATTTATTATACTTAGGTTTATAGGCATATATAAAGTGGGAGGATTATTATAGGAACGGGACTCCCGCACGATTTTGCGGGATATAGAACTTTACATATTAAGTGTTTTGATGCATATGACTGTTTATAATATTTGATTACCGTCCCATCAAGTTTGGGAATGGATTGATTCTAATCCATCAAGTTGGGAATTCATTGGTTTTATTTAAAATATGGGACTTAAAAAGAAACTATCATTGAAATGGCACAGGCCCTACAAAGTGTTAATGATGTTCTGTATAGAGTAGGAAAGCATGGAAAAAACAAGGGGGATATAATCCACCACAATAATACCAGGGAACTCACAAACCCAAATAGTTCATACAATCCAAATCCCAGTTAAACAGTTCAACATTTGCAAATATCAATATAAATCAAATTGTTCTTAACTTGAAATTTCATCCATTATGTTCAGTGTTACCAATGCCTGCTATGCACAGAACAAAGGGCTTTTACCCAGTTAATGCATTGTGAGAAGCATATAACCTCCGCACATTTAAGATTTGGCTTCATGTGTACAGAATGTTTCGAAATCTTCAATAGGAAAGATCAGAAGCACTCCTGTAAGGATCACAAAGTTAGTGTAGTAAAGAGGGCACGTACACAGAGGAAGAGAAGAAAGAATTTCTGAAATTCCAGAAATCTCGGGCGCAGCATGTGACACCATTTATTCAGGAAATAAAAAAACAGATATGTACCCCGAAATCCAGAGCGCAAAGAGAACCATACGCGTGGAAATCCCCTCCACTTTGTACAAAAAGAAAAGAGTCTCTTTGACGGATAAACCAGGAAGTAAGGGAGATGCTGGCAACGACGAGCCTCCTACGAAACAGGCTATAGAAACGATTTGCTCACCACCAGAAGATATCCAACAACTAAAGGAAGCTGCCATCATCGTACCTCTTGCCGCAGATCCCCTTCCAAAAGCCGCACAGGAAGTTTCATCACCCAATTAGGTCCCAAGCAATCCGGCTAAAGATCCAGAACTTAAACCATCACTTCCGCCAAGAGACGACATATGTCATCCTATTCATCCAGCTCATCGTCGTCCAGCCCATCATCCAGTTCAAGTTCATCTTCTGATAATTCCTCTGCTCCAACAACATTTTCCAAATCCAAAGACCCTCTGCTAGAAATCACCACCCGGTACACCGTTGACGAAGTGCCTGCACCTATCTACACCCCAACAAAAAAATGAAGGTCAAATAAGTATCTTAGCACAGTGTTAAACAAAACGAATCATTTTAATCGTGGGAGGAAAGAAATTTGAAACAAGCACACCGATACTTACCTCAGCACCAAATAGTTTATTGGCCGACATGGTTGCACCTGGATCCCCAGTGAAGCCTTACAATACAAAGGCGTTTTTTGTTACTTCATTGACAGAAATCCCCGGTTCTTCGACTTCATCCTCGATTTTCTTAGAGATCCAAGTAATTTTCACAAGATTGTACCCCAAAACCACCAGGTCCTGAGACAAATTCATGTGGAGGCGGAATATTACCGGCTTTCTGATCATGAGCTGTGCGAAATCGCTGTGAAGAAAAGCATGTCTGCATTGTGGGAAGACTAAAGTGAACATTATGAATCTGTTAATGTCGTTCAGAACGGTTGGTAAATTATCAATACTGTGCATGTATGAATTTTATTTTTTTTAATTTTCTATACTTTGTTGATGAATTGTTCAATTGTTGTTACATGTGACATTGTTGTGTTATAATGAATTAATAAGAACAGATGAATGAATATTTAACATCCCATTATAAATTGTGTTCTATGAGGAAAATTCACTTAATAATAAGTCCCATTTGAAGACGAATGCTTTACAAGGGAGGGAGCAGTGTTACAAAAATGAATTCGTGCATCTGACATACCATTCTTATCCCTAATAGCCGTAATAAGCTCAAGAAGTGAAAACCCAACACAAGTCATACAAGGGAAAATAAATAAATTATGATTAATGTTTTCATGAAAATAAATCATATTGATATATATTGATATAATTACCGAGGTATCGTCATAACTAACGGGACTGAGTTACCCGAGTTTCCTCGACGATACATTTGGTCTTATTTGGAGTTCCATGCATCGTTTAAACTCTCACGTTTCATTAAGTTCTTCAATCACAACTCCCTCTATTGCCTTTCGATAATACATATCGTCAAAACGCCGTTATTCACTTGTTTCAGTTCTCCCATCTTGTTTACTGCTTTCCCCATAATGGCGGGTTTGTATATGATGTCATAACGGCCGAACCCGATGCTTTATAACCGCATGCCAGCTGATTTTGAGCAGACGACGGTCTAGTCCACCTCTGGACATCAGCCAGACTTTGGCAATGGCCGATGAAATTCCCGATGGGCAAATGTTTAATTATTTGGCAGTGGGAGTTGATGAAATAATATTGTTTAATCAATCAATTTATTAATTTGTTTGTAGATAAACTTTGTTTTTACTTAGGTTTATAGGCACTATGTAAAGTGGGAGGATTTTTAAAGGAACGGGACTTCCGGTTTTGCGGGATATAGAACTTTATTAATTGATTCTAATCCCATCAAGTTGGGTATTCATTGATTTAATCCCATCAAATTCGGAATTTATTGATTTTATATATACACTCCCAGAGTCTTGGGACTATCGTTATTTAATAAGCTGGAAATATCTCTATTTTATTTAAATCCTGGCTGTGTTTTCTTTATTGCCAATACACAGATTTGGGATACCCACAAGGTACGTTTCATAACATCCCGGGTTAATAAGATAAAACCCAAGTTCGGTATAATATAATTTATATAAGCGGGATACTTTAAAAACGCAACATGTATTTCTTTTCAATACTTGCAAAAAGAATTCAATGTTGAATTTCAGAATATTACTTACATGTATGATAAGGCCTCATATCTATACTAAAGGTGGTTAACTTTAACACACTAATTAGAGATAACACTGTGATAAATCTTAATCAAATGATTAGCTAACACATTGGTTAAATTCAGTTATCTCAGAAAAGTGCGCGACAAAACAAAAATAGTAAAACATTGTTAATTTTCATTAATTTTATTTCAAATCTGGCGATGATTGGACATGGGTAATAGGCCGCCATACATGACAAAGGGCATGCCCCAAATTTCAAAATTCAACACATAAGTAACACCATACATGTAGTTCACATAATTCAACAAATTCAAACAAAGTTCAAAGTTCACAGGTTTAATACCTTGACTCTGGGAGGTGCAGAAGTCAAGGATTTACAATTGACCCTTGGGAGGTGTAGGGGTCGATGTCCACATATTAATACGTGCACTAGTCTCAAATGACCAGCGCCGCTTATTCACGCCAATCAGGTGTTACATGCACACGTGTAGCATACAACAGCCGTACCGGATGACAGGTCCTTACACGGTTTCTGAAAAATAAAACAGAGAACAACCAGCAGATACCATTTCAAAAGGGAGGGAAGGGTGGGTTATTTGCTGCAAGTGCTTATCAAAGAGAAAAATATTATATTAACTTAACCAACCTATCTTCTCAGCAACAGGAAGTGAAAGAAAGATTATGGGGCTTTGGCTTTAATTTATATATTCAATGGGGATTTAACTCTAGTAATAAAGTGCGTGACAAATAGGAGATAGTGGTGTCGCCCTTTCTTCGATAACACCATCCAATACATAAAGAATTGGATGTAAATATTTTTTCTAAACAATTGAACACAGTAGTTAGATAACAATGTGTTAACAGAGTTAATCACTTGATTACCTATAATGCATTTAACAATATGGCATAGATCGTCTACATAAAGAACAAAAGGAAGGCCAGAAGTAAAAATTACGCTTAACTGAAACTAATCCGGTCAGTTTGAATCCAATTTTGGACGCAAAATACAGCAACACTGTAAATAATGCTTAAAAATCAACACATTTGGAGAAATATTTCTGATAATTTGGATGAAGATGGTATAACACAGACGACAGTCAAGAGTTAAAAGAGAGAAATATGTACCGAGATGCTAACTTAATCTGAACACAGGAGGCAGAGCCAGAAAACTGGAGGAGGGCCCCTATCCACCGTATTGTTTTCAAACATCGCTGAAGTCGTTATCATGTATGGCATATTATGCAAATAATAAAATCTAATATTATTTGACAAAAAATCTAAAGGCAGTGGTGTTTAATTTCATCTCTCATCCTTTTGGCTTAGCATATCAATGACGCATTTATAAATTAATAACTAATTGTAGTAATGTCAATACGTGTTGTAATATAATCATCATCCAACCCTCTATTTCCACAAGGGGAGAATAACTGTTTTTATTCTATCATTGAAAAATGTAAGTAATAAATCAAAAAAATGTTAACGGCTATTTTTATAAAGAATCAAAGGTTGTAGGACCTATGTTAAACGTTCAATTGAAAATGAATGTGCGTGCATATGGCGAGACCCAAATAAATTGTATGTAATTTTAGGGACGTGGGGACATCTAAAATTTAAATTTGTAAACAAACTTCAAACCTTAATGATCACAAATCCTTTGCACATTATGCTATGATATCCCTTACGATCAACAAAGGTGTTTTCATCGACCGGTGGAGCTGGATACAAACATTGGTACCGTCAATACACCAAGTTAAATTAAACCTGACAATAAGGGAAAATCTTATCTTGCAATTGATTCAAGAGTTTTGATTTGAGGAAAAAGGCCATTAAATTAATATGACAGCGCTAGCAGCCAAAGCATCGGTAACTATTTGAACTGTAGGTAATTCGGTGTCTATATCAAACTTTGTTGTCGACAGAAAAACTCATGTTGGGCTAGTTCATGTATGTATAGTATGTACACTAGACTATGCACGCAGGGAGTCTAGGATTTTTCAAGAATGGAATGTAAATTTGTATTTCACAATTATAAGCAAATAGTTAAAAGATAATTAAAATAATTTTATAATTCTATAATATACCAAATCCCAGTGCAATTAGAAATTGCATTTTGACAGTCAGTGCCCGTTTCTTCTAGTCGGTCATCTCTTAGTAGTGAAGCTAGATATTCGATTCTGTAAAACAACGCGTTTTTTCTCTTATAAACTAATCTCAGGGGGAGGATTAAAGTCAGCACAAAGTTAACACAAACGCATCCTTTAAAACACTTCACCAAATGATTAAAGTTAACACCGTTTTGAAGTTACCCACCCTTTGAACAACCGGCCCCAGTTCAAAGAGAGCTTAACTTTAACACGCTGATAAGGGATAACACTATGTTATATCTTAATCAAGTAATAAGCTTTATCACAGCGGCTAAATGTAGTTGTCTAAAAGCAATTTAGCATAGTGGATATAGAACATTGTGCTAACAGAGTCAAAAGAATTAAGTGAATGATGGAGAAACGTCCCAAGAGGCCAAGTTAAAATTCTCAGAACACAGGAGGCAGAGCCAGAGTACCAGAGGAGGACCTCCACCCACTCATTGTCTCTAAACATGGAAGACGTCGTCGATATGTATGAGGACAGTAGTCCATTATCTTATCGTTAATGTTGTGCCAAATAATTCTATAATTACCTGAAATAAATGATATAGAGTTAAATTTTCATAATTCAAAAGGGCCTAAAATAATGGCGTACCTTAACTTTTCTTATTTTTTAGACTCGCTAAAATGTTTTCATTACAATATTCTCAAAATGTTATAATTTAAGTCAGAACAACTTAAACTCGCCTCTGACTTCATTTTTACAAACAAGCATTCTGAGAATATTGCATAAGAAAAACACGTTCTTTAATAGTCTAGTATCTTTAATTTAAAACAGTTATCGTTTATTTTGTTAGGTTTAGTAAATTGAATAGGTTGTTCCATGTCTGTTTTCACATGCTTTTATCAGTAGAACTTCCGATCTATATAAAGTAAAGGAAAATTAATCTAGAAAGAAGCAGGGCGATACATGTATAGAAGCAGGCGGAAAGAACGCGCAGAAAAAACAACAGAATGAATCTACCTCTGGTTTTTCTTATCAAGTAAAATCTAAGAAGAAAACAAAGAAATCCATATGAATGGAAAAGAAAAGAAAAATACCTCGCAGTAAAAGACAGAAATATACAAACATTCAAAACCGTGTCATTCCTAAAAAAAACCCCACCAAAAGGACAAATGGTCTAGCAAAATCGCAAACAAATATTAGTAGATATCAGAAATATATCAAAGATACTGGAACCTATCATACGATCGCCAAAGAGAGTTCATATGATGCAATGCAATTATGCAGTCTTCACAATTGTTATTTCTAACACGGGCAGGTATATCCTCGAGTTGCTAGAACAAAAAATTACATGACCCCCAAAAAATCGCAGAAAACTTTTTATTGAAGTCATTTTATTCTTCTATGCGTTTATGATTTTATCTCCGTTATAATTCTCTTTCTACTTACAAGTTCTGTCGGCTCATCACACTATTAGTCTGAGTCATTTAAATCTGATAATTCTGTCACTTTTAATCTCTTCTTCCATTTCAATCTGTAACAATAGAAAGATGTAAGTCAGGTACAAAGTATGTACTATAAGTTTTGATTGTCTCTACGTAAACTACAAACAAAGTCACAGTTTAGACATTATATTACTATACCTTTTTTCCATCTCCTGGATATCAGACACTTAAGGTCCCTCCTTCGTCTCCACACGTGATTCCAAGACCTCAACACCAAGGGTTCTGCATCATCTGTATTTAATAAAGCTGCACCACCAGCAAGAGCTCTTCTTTTATAGTTTAGACGCCTCTGTTGCCAAATAAAGTGTTCTGGATAAAATAACTTCTATAATATTAATAAGCAATTCCAATTGAAATATAAGATCCCCAAGTCAGTAAATAAACTTACCATCCAAAGTTTTATTGCTTTTTCAGGATCAAATTCCTGAACAGATTAAAATTGAAGCTGAATGGTCATAAAGTCATTCAGTGTGTTTGTCTTTACAATACCTCTTGACTTGCCCTTGCAGAATTTCATTGTTGAAAATGTACATTCATTGGCAACGGATTTTGGAGGAAAACAAGTCCAAAAGCCTAAACACATTCTGAAACCATGGTTAGCCAACTGTGTTTGAACTGTAAGCCAGGTCAAAGAAATCCTGTCCTGGTGCCTTGAGGAAAACAAAATCCTTGTTCAATACACCATAGACTAAGTTACAAGTAATGTTATTGGTTAAATTTTTACAAGAATAGAATTCCTGGGTCCCCCGCCAGTCAAGCAGTATACTAGTATCGACCAAGGCTGATTTAGGAACTTGACCAAGGTATTAGTGATATAGACATTTGGTATAAATTTCATGTAAATCTGTCAAAATTTGTAGGCATAAGAGCGCTTACAAGGTCACAAAGTCCCATAACTCCAACAAAAAGTATCGATTAATGCTGATTTTCGAACTTGACTAAGGTAATAGTGGTATAAACAATTGGTATAAATTTAATGAAAATCCGTCAAAATTTGTAGGCATGAGAGCGCTTACAAAAAAGTGTGACGGACGGCAACACGGACGGACGCCCGGCATTTCTATGTCCCCGCTCCGCGTTGCGGCGGGGGACAATAAAAAAAGAGAAGTATAATGCAGACCTCTAATACATAATTGCCTTCAATATGGTTTATTTTTGAATTAGCCTATTATGTATATCCTCTAAATCACAATCAAAGTATGCTTCAAATTTCTGTGTCACAAACCTCACTTCTTTATTTCTAAATTCTATTCTGTATAAAAAGTTAATTTATTATTAATCACATTTCAAACTCATCTTGCATTACCTGCTTAAGGTACATGTATGTTAGTATTTGACAAATACAGATCAGTAGAAATTGATGAACATCCAGAACTAAACTGGGACATCAACCAAAACTTGACTGGAATTAATATCTGGAAATGGAAAAAGTAAAACAACTAAACAGGTAACATTAAAACCACAATATATATACTACACAGAGCCAAGGACCAGGTATGCTAATCCATTATCTGACCAATTTAAAAAATGATTCAATAAGAGTTTACTTCAACATTATCAGTAAAAGAAAACCTGTTTCTCATTGAAGCCACAAGTGTTGCCAACAGATCCAGCACTTTAGGCTTTGCCCAATGAACAACCAAAGATATTTCCCTGATATGTCCTGCTTTCTATCACTTCATTCATGGACAAAACATCTTTACAAATAATGCGCACAATACCATGTTTAAGAACAATTTGTTTGTGGCATTCGTTCTATGGAATTTATCTGCTAATCAAGACCTTTTGTAAAATGTACCTTCAACTTTCGAATTGTTGTGAAATCAAATTCTAGGTAACTGAGACTTAACTAAATCATGGAGTTTATCATTACATTATTACTTTTCAAGTGAAAATTTAAATCAGAATTTAATTTACTACGTAAAGAGGTGGGGTCTGATTTGAACCTACACTATCTGCGGATACTTAAACGAAAGTTGCAGCTTTTCTGGATGACCGGTTTTCGAGAAGATTTTTCTGTATATATTCCTATGTAAAAATTACCCCTAATTGTGGCCCCATACGTACCCCTTGAGAATTATTACTTGAACAAATTTGAACCACTCTACCCGAGAATGCTTCCATTTATCCATTTACGTTTCAGCTGTCTGGTCGACCGATTTTTGAGGAACAGATATTTCTCTATATATTCTTCTGTTAAAATTCGAAACCAATTATGGCCCCACCCTACCCCCGGGAAAAGGATTTGAATAAACTTGAATCAATCCTACCAGAGAATGCTCCCATACAAGTTTGAACTCTTTAAACGGACCAGTTTCTGAGAAGATTTTTTAAAAGTTTTCTCTATGTATTCTTATGTAAAACCTCCCATTGTGGACCTACCTTGCCCCATGATTTGAACAAGCTTGAACCTACCCTACATGATGGTGCTCTCGCAAAAGTGACAGGTTTTCAGGATGATCGGTTTTAAGACGGTTTTTAATGTGAATCGAGGATATCTTGGAACAGATAGAAAAATTAATTCACGCTTCAGAACCAGGGCATCGTAATCGGGTATTTATTCATACTATACGAATGGGGATACATTATTACAAAGGGACCTCATGTCCACACAATTCACATTGGCCCCGACGTGCAATGGCACTTTTTGCCTAAAATGTTTGCAACCACATCACTTGTCTTTTCCATTTTTTTTTCTTCAGTCTCCTCGAGTAAGTAATTGGAGCTGAATTTAATGACATTACACTGATGACATCACTTTTAGAAACCTTTGCAAAAAAGATTATACTTCTATTATACGGATAACTCCTACAGTTTTCAAGATAGGAAATTGTTCTTTTGGAAGTCAATTGTACATATATCTAAGGTGTTTCTAGGATTCTGATTTCTGATAATTTATGGGGAAAAAACCCCAGCTGCTGAAATCGTTTTTTTTTTTGCGATAACATTGCATGTAGAGTACCCCATTTCTCTGGATAGGTAGTGTTCATCGATTCAGGATTAACAAATAGTTTATGGATACTATTCGCACAAAAGAAAACCCGGTTTGCGGTCACATTATCAGCTTTCTCTTCTTCTATACGGATAACTCCTACAGTTTTCAAGATAGGAAATTGTTCTTTTGGAAGTCAATTGTACATATATCTAAGGTGTTTCTAGGATTTTGATTTCTGATAATTTATGGAAAAAAAACCCAGCTGCTGAACTCCGTTTTTTTGCAATAACATAAGTACCCCATTTCTCTGGATAGGTAGTGTTCATCAATTCAGGGTTGACAAATATATTATGGATACTATTCACACAAGAGAAAACTTGGTTTGCTGTCACACCGTCAGCTTTCTCTTCTTCTATACCCATTTTCATGAAAAAAAAATCCCAACAGCCTCATTTTTCTTAATTTCTGAGCATTCTGTCCTGTCTGTTTCTCATATACTTTAACAATAGCTTCGTCATTGGCATTGACAAGTGAGTTTGGCAAGACCTTGTTACCTACACTACTCCAAGATATATATTTGATGGGGTAATTGTGGTACATCACCAGTTTGGAAGGGTAGATGCATGGTTTTTAAAAAAAGAAGACTGTATAAAAATTATTGGATTTTGATAATGCAGAATTGCAGAAGCTTATGCTTTGCACTCGAAAGCGCAAAAATCATAATGAGTGACTGTGTTGTGGGTCGGGCGGGAAAAGGACAAAAATTCTTTGAATTTAAATTTAAATGGCCCAAAACATCCTACATTTCATGGTTGTAAAATATGGGAGGAATATGGAGGAAGATCAGACATGACAATATTGTTGTTCTTCGCCCATTCAATTAAATCTAAAAATAAGTGGCTTCTTTGACCATCATAAAATGGACAGTGCTCAAAATAATTTGTCCTTGAACATATGTCAAGAAATGTTGCTTGTTGAATAGATCGAAAACTTCAGTTTGACAGGCCACTTGCTGTCACAACTCCTTCAGTTCCCACCTATTTTCCATTGAAAAGCTAAGGCTTCAATTTTTGTCTAGGGAAGATAAAAAAAAAATAATAACAATGGTCGATTTGATTTCCCATAGCATTCCATTCATTAATAATGGAGACCGTCTTTTGTCAGCCATCATGGTCTGTGGTTGGTAGCCTATTTCCGCAACTGCATTTGGTGGCTGGTATTAGATGATCAAATACGGTGGGGCTTGAAATAATATTTTTGAAATAAAACCCAAGACTTAAAGGGGCATGGTCACGATTTTGGTCAAATTTTATTTTTATGTTTTTATTCTTTACAATGCTTTAGAAATGCATTTCTAATAATCAGATTAAATTTAGAGTCATTCGTAGAGTTGTAAGCACGATACAGGGCGCACAATTCTTTGTCATGTAAACAAGGCTCGTGCCCTGTTTTTGTTTACATAGGTTCAATATACCAAAAATCTTTTTCCAGCTTATTTGTCTATCTTTTTATTTATTTCAAGCATAGGTAAACAGTTCCTAACGTTTAACACATTCGTTTTAGGTTTAAAACTGAAGTTTCAAGCTCTGTAACTCGCTTATATCTCGTCTATCTTTTTATTTATTTCAAGCATAGATAAACAGTTCCTAACGTTTAACACATTCGTTTTAGGTTTAAAAGTGAAGTTTCAAGCTCTGTAACTCGCTTATATCTCAACAAATGACACTCAAATTTCGGTTGCCTACTAAAAATGCCTTTTTGAAGCATTGTAAATATTAAAATCGGAAAAATAATTTTTGACCAAAATCGTGACCATGCCCCTTTAATCAAACTGGGCCGGATTGCTCACCGATTATTATTCAAATAATTATTATTCATATTTACAATATTTTTTTAGCGGTGTTTTTTGTTCTTCCCCCGATATTTTCATTTCTTGTAATTACGGCATTCCCGCTTGCGCACCAACAGTACGCCATCGAATGGCTTACTATGGGCGATTTTACTATGTTAATAAACGTATGCAGTGTTCATTCTATGCATTCAAACCGAAATATAGTTCAGTGAATTAAAAAAATGTTGAAGCAAAAATTTCGCCTCTAACCACTCAAATTGAAAATTGCGACCGACACGTTTTGAAACCAAACCACTGTAGGTACTGGCACGATAATCCTCTCAATATTCACTTTAGTCTTTAATGACTGCAACATTACTCTTACAGATTAAGGTAACATTTTAAAATATAAATATTCAGGTATTCGAAATTCATATTTGTTTTTTTCTAATTAATTTAATAATAACTAATAAGAGTTACACACATTTGATTATTGAAGATCTTTTCCATACAGAGGTTGATAATTTTGGTTTATGAAAGATATCGTACATGTACAAAAGACAGTATCAAAGGATATATCAAGATCAAGATAGAATGATATTCGTCTTACTCACGTAATATTACTCCTTGATTCTTTTAAATTGATCAAAAATTTAATTTTTCGATTTCGTCCGATCTTAAGGTGGGTCACGGGTTTACCCCATAAAAAATCTCACTATTAATATTTCTGATTATTTACCGAAAATTGTCGCTTTTCCGTATTTGACGTCATACTTGAAAGTTCAACGTCGAAACTCGTTATTATAATCTCTTTCATTAAATTTTCTTGTGGGATTAAACAAACGAATATATCAGGCCCCAGGATCATGAAGCAAACTTAGACAAGTGAAAAATTGTAAACTCTCTTGATAACTCTTGATTGAATACACTGACAAAATTGAAATGCTATTTAAAGTGTCTTGATATAATGTTGTCAATTACAAATTTCCATTGTCATTTTATGATAAACCATTATTTTATGACTGGTTGAAATTTTGACTTTAGTCTGAAATTGCTTCATGATCCTGGGGCCAGAGCGTTAACTACTATAAACGGGCATGTTCATTTAGGTGAACACACTTATCGTGACGTCCATTATAAGAAATCAAGGTACAACATTTGGACTTATGTGACCTTTCAGTAGGTTTAAATAGGTTTTACTTAAAATTGACAAAAATTAGCATTAAAAACTTCTATCAATAGAAAAAAGAGATTATTAAACAACTTTGTCACCTTAATTTCTCTTTAAAATCTTTGTATTTTTCATTGCTAAATGATATTGCATCTTCCAAACTGACCTTCAGTCATAATTACGCGATAATAATTTCACCTTCGCATAGGTGAACTTGGCGCTTTTATCTAGGCTTTTGTTTGTGAAGATGACCATGTTTCGACTTATGTTTTTGATTGGTCTTCTGTTCACAATTTCTATTTCTACCGCTGGTAAGAATTTTCCAATTTCCTTTTAGATTTACTATTTTAGTGAATATACTCAAAATGGTGCTTTCTTGTGCCCACCATGTTTTAAGCAGGTAAAAATTGATACTGCTTGCATTTGGTTTTGAAATATTGCTGATGTGCATTAGAATATATTAAAACACTTTTTATTGAATAAAACTTCATCTATGTAATAAGTATTTAAAACTACTATACGTAAATTTTCGTGATCCAGGAAGACTGTTTTTAAATCAGTTTTCAAATACTGAATATTGAATTGGTTTAATATAAATGTTATTCTTTGATTGCATTTTGTTTCTTAAAAGGACTTCATAATAATTTCTTGCTGACCATTGATAATAGATATGTAATAATATTCAATTGTGTTACAACACCTTTATCAATCCATTATCTTATCGTTGTGCCAAGTAATTCCATATATACCAAGAATAAATGACAACTAATCAAATATATATTATGTGACCGAGGTAATAAGAGCTTGAAAAGTATTGCATAAGTTCACTTGCCTTTTATGTAGACTCGCTAAAATGTTTTCTTTTCATTTTTTTTTCAAAACATTATTTGATGTCAAAATAACTTGAACTCGCCTCTGACGTTCTTTTTTATAAACAAGTATCCTGAGAATATTGCATAAGCAAAACATGTTCTTTACCGGTATCTTTAAAGCTGCTTGGTCAGATTTTATATCAAGTTTTGCTTTGTTTACAATCGCTGCATATGATGCATGTTGAATAAACCTAGTTATTCGGGGGGGATTCATCTGGTGTCATAAGGCAAAAGTCTATAACCCTCTTAGATAAAATGTTTGTATGGAAAACTGCTCGATACTGTAATAGCGAAAAAGTCGGACCATACAGCTTTAATTATCCCCTCGCGCAACTTGTTGCGAGGGCGATATAGCATAGCTGCTTTGCGTGTGTGTGTGTGTATGTATGTATGTATGTGTGTGTGTGTGTCCATGGTCAGCTCTTTCGCAATTTTCCATCCCTTGAATATTCATCAAACCTTCTACACTTCTTTGGCATGGTAAAAGGACAAACCCTACAGATTTCCAAGCGTAATGATTCAAAATTTTTTTAATTGTCATTAAAAAACGAAGTTAAAACAGGAAATTTATGTACGACTTGACAATAGATATTTCCGGTAATTTTATGTACGACTTGAAGTAAATCGCTACATTTTGTACCATATGCAGTAGAAATCAACAACTTGACAATTTTGGGATTTAAATCAAGTAAAGGTAAAAAAACAGAAATGTATGTAGTATTGGAGGGTTAGAAGATTGCCCATTGTTAAAAGTTGAAGTGGGCAAGAGATTAAATTTTACATCGAAACAAGCAGTCGACTTTCGGACAAATTTTACTTACAATAGAACTAGTCCATAATTCAGGAAAGACATTGACAGATATCGCACATTAAACACGCGAAAATTGTTTCATATTAATAGTTGCATCTACTAAACAAAAACTTTATATCCTGAATTTGAAAGAGGAATAATATGTACAATAGAGGAATACTATGATCTCTGATATACATATACATGTACCTACAACTAATAACTATATACATGTATCCTGAACATTTTCAGAAGAGTTATCCGTACAGAAGAACATCCCTAGATGCAATATTTTGCAAAATATGTTAAGGAGGACAAAAGAGAACCCTTTTGGAAGCCGCCCGCCCTTCCCCCTATTCACCATATCAATAACCGGATTATTTTCTTTGGAAAAAAACCCGTTTAAGATCTTAACCCCTCGATCTCTTGCTCTGCCGTTGGATCGCCTTCAGCATCTATTTTTTTTTATCCTTCAAAACCTTCTCAAAGCATCAAGTGCAAACACCTTCAGTGTGTTGTGGGACATCGGTCTGTGTGTCATAACGTAGAACCGTTTTTCTTCAGTCAATCTGGTTTTGTTACTTTCTTTTTCTATTCCTTTCACTAAAAAGGAAAATCCGCATAGACAAAAGACTTCCAAAGGCAAATTATAGGGAGACTGACACTCGTTTCATTTGTTTGTAAAGTTCAAATTTGTTAATTTCAGTTGCCCCATAGATTAACTGATGTTATACAACAAATATTATATCAAGAGTATTATAATGAGACTGGTGTTTATTTATTTTACAGCGATTAATAAACCAGTTATGCAACATATTAATATCTCTCTGTGATACGGATTTTAGCGAGAGGTAGTCATCGATGTCGGAGGAAGTAATAAGCACTCTCTGTCTCATTTTTCAATAAAGATGGACTTTGGTACTATACTACATCTTCTAAAACTTAGTAGTAAAATTGTTGGGGAGGGAGTATATATCAAATTTTAATTATTTTTTTTTTGGTAATAAATAATGTGCATATTCCAAATAAATGTCTTTCAAGTGTTTCTGTTGTTAAAATCTGTATTACGTGTCAAACAATAGGTGAAAGGTTCTTTTTTATATTGGTAATGATACATCATTCAATTAATATTATTGGATAATTCATAACGAACATGTCATTCAGCAAAGAAGAAAAACATTAACCAAAATGTTATCGATGAATCATGTAAAGTTTCAATATTTATTCAATAAACAACATTTTCGTTTTTCTTCTTCTCTTTAATTCATCCTTAGAAAATAAATATATATTACTGGTAACAAGTTAAACGTAAATCTGAAAAGGGAGAATAAATTCATTAACTTTATAAACTTATGCTTAAGTTTTAAATCAATTATTTTCATTACGAAAACCACTTTTTTAAGTAAAGCATTGTTAAAACTTCATATCAGAACATTTCTATTTACATGCAGCCTCTGGCTATTTACTTTACTGTAGTAAAAGATGCAGGATATGGTTTTTCAAATTCTGATCATCCTATAAAAGAAATATTGATAATTCATTTGATAATATTATCACTATGATACGAGTTTGATGTAACTATATATCAAAACATGAGAATTGCAAATCTTTTGTCATTATGATTTACTTTTAATCCTTTAAAAGAGCCTCTCTCTTTCAGCCATACTGCATAACCAATAACAAGAAGACCACAGGTCCCATAATTTTTTTTTGTCGTGGTACATTCTGAAATTGAAATAAAATATCACACTTGAGACCATAATTAGCACAAACATACTCATGAATTTTGCATTGACGTTCATTATGTCTAAAGTAAATAAATATATTCTGTGTCTGAATAGACATTTATGTCTGTTCTGCAATCTTGCTTTTTGGCCTATGCATCTTCCTTGTCTAATCCTAGCAATGTTACGTTTCCGTATTGTCGCATATTTATGTGAGAAGTGCTAAGGTGCAAGTGGCCTCATAAAAAAAACCCCCATAGTATATGTATTTCTTTTTTTATTTAGTTTCTTTACAGAAAATTTGTGTTTCACAACTGGAACGACTGGAACTTACCGGGGCCCTATCCCCACCAAATATTGAGGCCAAAATATGGGATAAAGGGTGTTAGCCAGCCCTTGAAATTCCCATTTTAACTGTATTATACGGCATTTCCTCTTCTCACCAGGCTAGTTAAGCCTGTTAATGACCGTGTAAACCCAATTCTTTTTGAGGGACGACTAGACATTCCGGGGGGGCCCCATCCTCGCCAAATATGAAGGCCCAAATATGGAATGCACGGTGTTAGCCAGCCACCAGATATTCCCATTATAACTGTGTAATACGAAATTTTCTATTTTCATCAGGCTAGCTCAGTCTGTTATTAGCTGTGTAAACCTTGTTTTTCTACGGTCGACTTGACATTCCCAGGGCCCTATCGTACCAAATATGAAGGCCCAAATATGCGACACAGGGTGTTAGCAAGCACCTTGAAAGATATTTCTCATATAACTGTATTATTAGAAATTTCCTATTGTCACCAGGCTAGCTAAGTCTGTTTATGGCCGTGTAAACCAAATTCTTTTCGAGGGTCGACTGAACTTTCCCGGTGGCCCCATCCCCACTAAATATGAAGGCGAAGATATGGGATACAGGGTGTAAGCCAGTCCATCAAAAGATATTTCCACTATACGATGTAACTGTATTATAGGAAATTTCCTATTTTAACCAGGCTAGCTCAGCCTGTTAATGGTCTTGTAAACATAATTCCTTTTTAGGTTCGACTTGGTGTTCCTAGGAACCCATCCTTACCAAATATGAAGGCCTTGACATTAGATACAGGGTGTTAGCCAGCCCCTTGAATACTATTTTAAGTGCAACAAAATATGATGATATCTTGCCTTTCCGTCAGGCTAGCTTTAATTGCAAATAAAATTCCAAATTTTGCTCCCTTGATTATAGGTGGTGCAAGGCTCGTTGACGTTTAACATCTTTCGTTCCTCCGATTGTAAAGAGAGTTCTAACTTGCATATATCGAAGTGTTTTTCTGCAGTTAAAATTCGCGTTACCGATGGCGGACTATGGGTATTGGGATTTAAAGGCATTAAAAAGTAAACTAAAAATACGAAATGCACGTGTATCTGGGCAGAAAAGAGAACTCGTTGAGAGGTCCGATTGGTTTTACTTTATGACTCGAATTTTCTCTGCTAAATTTCAATATCGCTATTTTTGATTGAATAAAGACTACAACGTCATACAACTCAAAGTAATTTTAGTGAAAATTGTAGCTTACTTTCTTTTTTTATAATTCTTCTTTATAAAATGGCTATCAATACGAAGACAATTCTTTAAAGCTGCTTGGTCCGATTTTCTATCAAATTTTATACACGCTTTTAAACGATGGCTATGCTTAGTATATGTATAATAATAGACATTGCAGTAGTTTTACCCATCAATTATGCCCAATTTCAATGTAAAAAAATACGTACAAAATTTGCTAACAAAACAAACGACATTAAAAGGTACCGCGTTATTTCGCCTCTTGTTAAATTTCACCCCTGACGACGAGACGGGTTTGGTTGTATTACGACTTTGACATCGCTTTAAATAAAGGTCGAAATGATCAGAAAATTACAAATAAACATGTGTATGTTTTGTTTGCAAATATTTCCAAAGTCTGCTTTCTTTACAATCGACACATAGCATGCGGGTTGAATAACCCCAATCATTCGGGGGACGAAACCAAGCGGTTTCCTTTTCTAAACATTCCCGTGATGCATTTTGGTTTGTTTTTTCGTTTGCCCAAAGAGAAATTATTTTTATTTACTTTGAATATTTCTAATTTTGAAAGGAGATTGATTCTGCTGGTGTAAATAGGAGAAAGTCCATAACTTTTTAAGATAAACGATTTGTATGGAAAAAAAATTGATACCGTAATTACAAAAAAATCGGACCAAGCAGCTTTAAATAACATGTTTTAACCCAAAAATCAGTGAAATTATTTGAAAGACTTGTTAAACTGCAAGTGGTCATACATGGATGGTTTAATTTCAATATTTACGTAACTTCTGATTCCAAGTATACTAAGTTTTACTCACTGATTAATTTGATACTATATTTTTTTAATACCTGGACCAAACCAATGTATTTTTTCCAGACTTGATGCATACGACAGAAACCATAATATTGGTGGCGTTGAGAGAGTTAAACTAGAATACGGATGAAAGTTCCAAGTTATGAAAAGTATAAAGACATAAATAAAGACACTGTTATCACAGGAATAAGAGAGGAGGCATGTGTGCCTATCTGGCGAAAAAGAACAAAGAAATGAATGCAAATGTGAAATACATTTATGAAAGCCAGTTTTTAAAATATGTGAGATTAGCATGTGATGATGGAATGTCTTTTTTAAAAGCAGAATGAAAGACACAGATGGAAAAAGCTATCTCTTTCACTATTGATGCATGTTTACATGTTGATGGATGTGTTGTTGAATGTCAGTGTGAGTGTGCTGTAAACGTGTGTGTTGTTTTGTTTGCTCTACAAAAGTTTAGCGAGAGTGGTGATTTAATCACAGAGGAAACGTCAAGCAAAACTTCCGAACATTTCACAATGTTAGACCTTATAACGGAAGTCCTATTAAAGCTAAATATCTGCCTTTAGCAAATGAAACAATTGTTGTTGTTTTTGACCCTCGACCACGCAAGTATAGGAACAGGCCTGGTTATCAGGACACATTTAGGAACATCTGGTTAAACAACCAATCTGTTAACAAGTTTCCTGTTTCTCAATTGCAACACTGTTTGTATAGCTTCTGATCATGATTATTTTCAAGAAAAACTTTCAGAAATATGGCTGAAAAATGTCAATTCCAAAATTTGAAAAAGAAACTTGTGGCCAAAGAATTAATCCCTTATGGCAGGCTGAGAGGTGCAAGGGAATTCACTCCTCAAATTTTGGCAGAATCTGCAAATGTACAGAAAGAACAGATGAGGATAAACTTGCTTGTCGGTTGACTAAATATGTCCCCGAAATCAATGTCCCATCCATACTTCATGGCAAATGCTATGAGTCTCTAGCCATAAAATGTTTTGAAGAAAAATGCGACATAAAGACCCCAAAAACGTGGCACATTTGTGTCAAAGTCCTACCCATTTCTTGCTGCCTCACCAGATGATATAATTGATGTTCATTCAATTGCAGAAGTAAAATGTATTTCTACTTCCAAACATGAGAAAATAATTGAAGAAAGTATTTCATTTTTGAAAAGTGCAAATGATTCCCTAAAACTCGACAAGTCGCATGACTTATCAAATTCAGAAGGTCCTATGTCACCCGTAATGTTTTCTTTATTGTTGCTAAGTATATAATAAATCCAGAGGTGCTCGAATGAAAGTTCACGAGACTTCACCGAGATTAGTTCAGTTCCTGTGAAATTTCAAGCGGAAGTATATGTGTTCGGATAATATTCTCAAAATACGTAAGTTCTGGTGGTTTTTCATATCATATCCTACTTTGTTTAAAGTTAAAACATGAAATCTTTTAAGATGTATGGTTTTTTTTCCACCATCTAGCGGTTATTTTAAATGAAACGATGATTTTCAGAACAGAGTTATCGTTCGTGTTTACCACGTGTAGAGTGGTTGAAAATATAAACATTGGGTTGCTTTAAAAAATCATAGCCATGTTTGATGCTTGTTGTGTGCAATACCATGTTTTTTAAAAAAAAATAATGGGTGTCTGTTTTGCATAAAAACTTAGTATATCGAGACATTTTCAAGGAACATTCTGCATAAAATAATATATTCTGTTTCACTATTGATGCTATTACTAGGTCAGGCGCGAATCGAAAACTAATCCTTAGGGAGATCTCTACAAGCATGTTAATTGTTGCAACAGCAGACAAAAACAATTTTTAGTATTGTCACATTTATTTCTAGAACACATTTTATCCATCAATTAATGAAGATAAAGTTTAAAATCAATAAACATCTAGATTTTATATTTGACTACAAGTACCTAGATTCTATATGAAATAGGCTATAAACACGAGGCACAATTTTTACTGCGAAACTAAAAGGGTCAAATAAAAACACGTGGTCTAAAATTTAAATGACAATAACATTCGCAGGGGTGTCCGTGATATAAGTCCTGTCTTCCTTGTTTTGTCAACTTCATATATTGGAGTAATACGAGATCAATCACTCAACACCCGTTGATTTATAGTAAAGAAATTCACATTTTAGGCATCCGTAGACAGTGAGTTTGAAATCAAGTCGTCAATTAAAAAAAATTGGAAAACGAAGAGGCGATAAAGACTTATGACTCCCCTGATTTTACCGGTAGTTTCATCAAATGAAGTTATGTTGTGCATCTCATTCATCGGAAATATTACAAGCCAACTCAACTCTCGATTAAAGAAGAATTAAACACTGCATCTTTGGTCATGGGCGACCTATGCATATGCCCATTAGTCTTCGTTGGTTATACTTCTTAGAGTTGACATAAAATCCTTAACATTTATTATTTCCTTTTCATCTTCGACTACCGCCATTTTAGTCGTTGATTTCGTTTGTTCTGCTCATCGCAGCTTAATTGTTACATGTACCATGTTTGGTGGGAAGTATTTCTAGGATAAGAGGAATCTAAATTGTGAAATTAATAACCTTACCCCCCCCCCCTCCAAATATGGACAGGGCAAACTACACAAAATTGCCGAATTGTCAAAATCTCTTTCTTTTGCTCTAAGAAAGACCTTCTTCTATTTAAGAAAAACTAAATGCATGGTTATGATGTCAAATTGGAACTATTGAAATTGTGTAATTTATGGCCCCTGGGACAGGGGTTCAGGCCTTGATTGGGGTGGGGGGGGGGGGGGGGGGGACAATACGACCATATGGTAAATTCAATTTAATATCAGAGACTAATGTACTTTTTCCCTCCCGCTCTCTCTTTCTCTACATACAAATGTATTTTTGTAGAGCAAAAACTAAATCTCAAATATAAAACGCGGGGTACATGTATCAGTCAGAAGAGTTTCTGATTAGGCCTAACAAAAAAATAGGTTTGTTTCCGCTTTCCCGACCGACCCTAAATTAAACCAGCTGACCCAAAAAAAAATTTCGAGTGTTTTCGTAAATTTCCGTTTTTATCCGTTTTTTGTTAAAATTTCCTTTTTATCCGATTTAAATATTTATTGTGTCTTCTTAATTTAAGTCGTAAAAACGCTTAAAGAACTTATTTAGATGTCATCAGTGTTGTGTAGATGTTTGTTATTTACAAATGGCAGCACATGTCGTGCCAGTTGAGCTCCAGAAATGTTCCCACCAGCTGGGGAAAAAGTTCATCAGATCATTTAAACAATGACAACAAATACATGAGTTTTTTTTTTTATCTTACCCAGTTTAATAGATAAATGGTTTAATATGCACAATTAAACAGATGGAGAGGGGAAAAAAAGATTAAAAAAAAAAAAAGCCGACCTACCGACCCTAATTTTTTTCAGCCTGAAAGCGGAAACAAACCTATTTTTTTGTTAGGCCTTAGTATTTTACTCCGAGATAAAGTTGAAATTCAAACGCAAGACTCGCGTATAGGTCTATCTGCAGTTGATGGTGCTCAGGTGACCGTCATGATGTTTTTTGATGTTTGTGAGGGGGTCTGAAGCAAGAAACCTATAAAAATGTTCGTTAGTCAAACCCATACTTTATGCATTGCATTTTATTTAGTTAACTATATTACTCAACATTTTTCTATATTTTTCAGAGAAGCGGTTTTTACGTAAGTTGATTATAAAGTAGTTAGAGTACTTCTTTAAACAAGCCATGATTGCTATGATTGCTATGTAGCAAGTTTGATTCTGATGGGAAAAGATTTAAAGGTTTGCTTATAGGAGCAATGTAAGTGACAATTTTCTTATTTAATAACCTGTTAAAAACTAACATTCTTTGTTAATTGAATGATTTGTTTTTCATGTTATCTTTTCATGGTTTAAAATCTCACCTAATAGCTGCAGGTCTGAAAAAATTTCGGATGGACGATCTAGGAGCTACAGTGCCTCCCATAGTAAAAAAAAATGCAATTTACGGCGCACAAAAAATTGCGCAAGATTTGGGATGACTTAACCGAACACATCTATACCACTATATTAAAATAATAGTCTCGAATTTTTGGGCTTTACTACCGAGAAATCGGAAGAGTACTGTCTTTTATTTTATGTATTTTAAACACTTGAAGATTACCAATTTGTTTTTATTTTTTTCTCAATCAAGCTTCGCTAATTAATAATCAACGAAAATTCCTTTAAAAAATCCGGATATGATAAGGATTTTCTGGATTTTACAATCTTGCGCATGCGTATTACATTCACGCTAAATCAAGGGAGGCTATTTAGTGTATATTTGAACAATATCACATTTGCATGAATAAACTCAGAAACGATGATTCAAATACGTGTAAATTTTCTTTGAAAATTTGCTCTATATTCTGTTCATCAAAGAAAATACGGGAAATAACGCTAACTAATATGGAAAAACCAGAAAATTCCGAATGTCAACAATTACATGGTGTGTAAATTTGAAGCGAGTAAAAACGTTGATGAAAAGTGTTGAATTCTTCAATAAATATGACTTAAGTTTTTAGATAATAGGTATTTACAGCCTCAAAATGGTTTGTTATGAATAACTTGACTGTTATTTTCAATGAAGCTTCTTAATTTTCTCCAAAAACGTTTTGGAGCGATTTTGCAATTTTTTGCTATATTTCGGGTATATGAGAGGCATTTTAACTGTGGTGAAGGCCTCTTCTGAGACACAGTATGATTTTTCTAACTAAGCAGAGTGTTGTAAAATTAATAGCATTATTGTAGGCTTAAAGCTTGGTTAATATGTAAATGTCAACAATACGACCGGTGTGTCGATGTATATGTATCTATTTCGGAAATGTTCGATATCATATGCAATGTCAACCCGTGAACGCACGGGTCAAAGTCTAGTTAAAATTCTATACAAATATTTGATCCCAAGGAATTCTTCGGATATTTTACTACGCATAAACACTATCTCTAGCCTCGTAAAGTGAAGGGGTGCAGTTTGATTACATTTAAAAATGGCGACTCTCGATCTAGACTAGAATTATAATACTTCATTTTTCGAGGTCGGTAAGCATGTTTAAAAGAAAGTCTGACTCAAGTAAAGTGACGAAATCAGTTGTAAATTGCCCTTAAAGAATTTAATGGTACTAAATTAATCAGTCCAAAACTAGCGCAATTTTTTTAATGCGCATTAAGTTGTTTTCTTTGCTATGGGAGGCACTGTAGCTCCCAGATATTCCATCCAAATTTTTTGAGACCGGTAGCTACAGACCTGAAGCTAGCGTCCTAGTAATATATTTTTGTACCCAACTCTTTCTGAATATGGTTGTTTCATTTTGGTCTGTCCGTTCGCCATTCTGTCACTATGTTACATTTTATTATCCTTCGATTTCTAAAAAGGCCTTTGAGCTTTTGAATGAACTTTTTTATATACACTATTACTCAAAGAAAGGCCCTTTTTTAATTCCAAGGTCCAATGTCAAGGTCTTAAATCCAATATTCCGTTCGTGTGAAACACTTTTTTTTTTAAACACTTTTTCATTTAGACTTTCTTGCCCTCAAACTTTTGTACGTTACACAAACAAACAAAATTTAAAAAAGAAAAACCTTGTGATGTTATCTTAATGTGTTGCGCAAACACTGTTACTGTAAAAATTAGAAAGAAAATTAAACGGCAAAAAGCAAATGCACTTTACCGGTACGTAAACAAAACATGGAAGTAGCACGTGCTCTTCCTATATAATAGAGTCACGCTTTAGCGTGAAGATATCGCTAAAACGGCAATAAAATGAAAAAATAACCCTTTTGTTGAATTCCTCGTCGTTTTTTATGTTACTAAACTTCGTTTAATAACGAAGTCAATTAATTAAAATCAAAAGCATTTAAAAAACAAACCCTTCGCTATGTTTCTGTCGTTCACATTCCAAAGTCGTGACGTTGTTAAGCACGTGATTAAATGGAGGTTATTGATAAGTTGAGGTAAGTGAGGTAAAATAGAAAAGTTTGACAGTTCTGAAAATGTAAACATTGAATCAGCTGAGTGAGATATCATGCCTTTTTTTTACGAAGATTTGTATGAAATGTGTCGAGAAAGACGATTTTTAATTGATTGGCTTCAGGAGTTAGGACTTTTGGGGAACTTTAGTGGTATATGTGACTCTTGTAACGTTGGAACAGTGAAACTTGTTGAAGATAAATCTTACAGTAAGGACGGTATCGTGTGGCGGTGCAGCAGCAGGCTTTGCAACAAGAAAACTTCTGTCCGAGTAGGATCGTGGTTTTTCGGCAGTCATTTGCTATTGGAACAGGCAGTAAAACTGACATATTACTCAGTGTATGAACTACCGGGTGATTTCATTTCCAGAGAACTTAAGATCGGTAGTGATCATACCAGAGTAGATTGGAAAAATTTCGCCAGGGAGGTGTGTCTATGCATTCTTAAACAAGAGAGTGCAAGAATCGGAGGACCCGGAAAGCACGTCGAAATTTACGAAAGTAAATTCGGCAAAAGAAAGTACCACCGTGGTAAGAGGGTAGCCGGAGTGTGGGTATTCGGGGGGATAGAAAGAGAATCAAAGAAGTGTTTTTTTGAAGTTGTAGAAGACAGAGTGCTAATACGTTAAACCGGTTCATCAAAAAATTTGTTGAACCTGGGACAATCATTTTGTCAGATTGTTGGAAAGCATACTCTTCATTGAAATCCGAAGGCTACCAACACTTAACCGTCAACCATTCCTTAGAATTTAAAAACAAGGAAACAGGAGCTTGCACCAAACTTATTGAATCTACTTGGAATGCAGTAAAGAATTCTCTCCCCAAAACTGGAACTCAAAAACAACACTACGACAGCTATTTGATCGAATACTGCATCAGAGAAAAATATTTGAATGAAGCCAACGATAAATTTTTCACTTTCCTTGGAGTCATTAAACGCGTTTACAAGTGCCAAAAAAGACGGCTTTTAGCCAATTTGACACAAAACAACCAGGTAGATCAGTTGAATGCCAGCACGGATTTATTTGAAGACTAAGGTATGTTTATTTATTTATATTTTACAATATATTGGGGGCTGCCGCCCCCAATCCCCCGCTTGCAATGCAAAATGGCGGCGCCCATCACTGTGTATACGTTGCTAAGTTATTTCGCCGCTCAGGGTCACGCGCGGATCCATTTACAAAATGGCGGCCGTACCGGTAAAGTGCAGTCTATCCCTTTGCGCAAACACTATTACTGTAAAAATTAGATAGAAAATTAAACGGCAAAAAGCATGTCAAAATAACTTGATAGAATTACAAGGGGATCGACGCTCATATTTAATGTACATATCGTATTTTCTACTTACAATATCAATATTTAGCGAACGGTATTAAGCACACTCACCTTGAAAAGTAGATTTTTGTAAGGAAAATTAAAACTTATTATCGTTTAGTGTCAAATATTGCGTGTTCAATCAATTAGTACATGTGAAATGATTAGAATAACCATTTTACTCTCAACCTGAAAGAAAGGTTAAATTCTTTCTTTCCGTTCGTGTTTGTTCATCACTCATTCTTCAGGTTCGAATTGTTAATGAATTTCAGTCCAGTGGCATTATTAAGACATCTTTTTTTTTGATCAAATAATTTATGAAATAATTTCGGACACAATTATATACAAAACTCTTTATTAATTATAAAGTTTAGGGCAAAACACTCATCGAGATATAACAGTTTTGTGTTTTTTTCTGAAATTTTTTTAAGAACATATATTATAATTATAACAATTTGACCATAAATCGTTAAGGGTCTTTTTTCCATTAGACGCTGTGAAAAATTTCGCTATCAAATTGCAATACCAATACATCCTACGAAAAGGAAAATGTTAAACAAAGACAGAAAATTGAAATTTATGACCCTTACTTTTAACCTAAATATACAAAAGGGGTTTTCCTTTGGTCAGCTGTGTTTATTTTAAAAGTTCCTTTCAAAATTGCATGGAAACTAAAGTGTTCCATACATGCAGCATGGCGGACGGACACACTGAGGGACGGACGGAAAACTTTTCACTTGGCATATCAAAAACTCTTTGCTTTTATAGGATATTCGAAATTATTGGTGATATAATTCCCAATATAACCTTTATAATGTAGAAAATACATCAGTTCCCAAGTATTATTGAGTTTACAATAGAACTGCAAATTGTTAAAAAATCAAAATATATATACATGTAGACTGGTTTTTCTGGCCCTCCAACCGTTTCTTTCCCTCTTAGCCGGTTGACACAAAATGAAACGGAGCTTGATGAATTTTGTGTTTTTTAAAGTTGATGATCTCCTAAAGATAAAAACCAACGTTGATCCATGGCAATCTTGGGGCCCTTGCACGGCATCTTGTGGGGTTACAGGAACTAGAACCAGAAAACGTACTTGTCATAACGTGATAGTAATAATTGACATATCAAACGAGTGTCTCATTAATGGCACACAAACAGAGTCTTGTATAGGAGACTGTCCTTTAACTTTATCGACCAATATACAAACAACAACAACACAAACAACAGTAGCAGCAGCAACAACAAAAGTGTTACCAGGTACGTATTAAAATCTAGGACCCCTGATGCTGGAAAACATTGTAAAACCACATGGTTGTAAAACATATCAGCATCAATGTTCTGGTGTAAAAGTCGTTAACAATTTGGAAAACGTGTTTCTTGGATAAAATAATACTTCTTAAAATAATAAAAATAGCCATGATTAATAAAATGTTTGATAAGTCTCAAACTCAGAGTGCGTGTTTTATTGAATGTGGCAATTTTTACGATTTTCCCCTTGCGTTCTGTTTTCAATGATTCAGACTTTATCACTTTTTAATCTTCAGGTTGGTTAAATAAAATTTGTCGCCACCTTCATACCCTGCATGAATCACCAAAGAAAGCATTTTATTGTTTGAAAACCATGTTATATAGAATTTTGCGTATCCATTGGCGGTCAGGAAATGATTGTTTTTATAAACAGATCTAATTTGATCGTGTACATTTAGTTTTATCAGTAAGAATTACAATTTGAAGTCCAACCTTTCATTAATGTTAAAAATCAACATCAAAGCTCTGGCATGGTAGCCAAAACGAAATCCTAGTCACATTCATATCTTAATTACCTTTCATTTAACCAAAGTACAATTTTCTTTTCATTTTAAGCATGTCATCTCGTTAGTTACAGTTCCTTATTAAAGGGACTTGGACACGATTTGAGATCAATTTTTTTTTAAATTTTAATGCATTAAATGATGCATTTTAAATGATTGGCCAAAATATTGAATGTTAAAGTCAAGTTATAAGCGAGATACAGAGGTAAGAATTGATTGTTATGTAAACAAAGCTCGAGTTTTATAGTTGTTTACAAAAAATGTAATGTAGAGAATTACCATTTCTTAGACAAAATGACATTTAAAAAACAATTTAAATTCAATATCTTCATAAATACTATTATCCAAAAAAAAAAAAAAAAGAAAGATACAATTGATTGAAACTTACATCAATACGACACATATGTAAAAATGTCAATATTCGAGCTTTGTTTACAAAAACAAAAAATTATGAACTCTGTATCTTGCTTATAACTTGATATTTGACTTTCAAATTTTGACATAGCATTATAAACTTCTATATTCATCAGTATAAAATGTAAAAATAAAATTTGAAAATTTTAGGTCATATCGTGTCCAAGTCCCTTTAAATAAACCCTCAATCTAATTTTCCAGTAATCGATCTCTGGTCAACTTGGCATGGTTCATCCCATTGCAGTGTGTCATGTGGTGGAGGGTTTAGAACACGAAGTCGATCCTGCCATCACCACCACTCATGTGATGGATCGTCAACCAGGACTGAATCCTGCAACACGCAGCCGTGTCCAGGTACCATTTTTTATAGTAAGAAACTAAGTAAGTAATTGTTTTATTGTTCACATGCAAAAATTATAAAGATACATTGCATAAAATATTAGCACCATGCCTTAATAGGCATATTAGACACTAAAAATAGGACTTGTTTTGCCCCTTTGCATTAAAAGTGCACAACCAAAATATCTGTATCTTTTAAATATAAAACAAGTGTTTTGGCTAAAATGCTTGTACATTTGAGTTCATAAATATTTAAAATGTTTGAAGGTTACAATTAAAGATATGTGTAATAGTTTTTTGTGTTTATACATGCATAACATTGGTTTGTAAGCATTGACACCTCTTCTCGCTATAGTGACTTAACTAGAGTGGTATTAGAAAATAAGCTGGTCAAACAGTTTTTTTCCGATGGTATGTGAAGAAATGTATTGGGGTCTAAAGTAAAACCCTCATGTAATATTACTTTATCATAAAAATAGAGTCAATTGAAAACACTCGAAAGTGTCGATAAATAGCATGTTAGAATCCTTCGTGTTCTCTTCTCAAGAGGGTTGGATTATTGCGGTCATTTAAAGTTTATATTTAACTCAATTTAACAAATACACATATATAGATATATGCGCCATCCTATTCCCCCATTTTCTTTTACGTGCGACTTCGGTTCGTGAAGTAAACATTTCAAATCAACAACTTGATATTTTGTTGGATGTAACCCCTGTAAAGGAAAGAAGCAAACGTTTTTGAGAAATAGGGAGATGAAAGGATGTCAAAAGTAAAAAACTGAAGCAAACGGGGATTAAGTTGACCCTAATTTAATTGAAACAAGCAGCCGTCTGAGCTGAATTTCGGGCAATATTTAACGAATTACTTAGAAAAGAACATGTTCATAATGCAGAAGAGGCTTTGACAAATATCGTCGACATGATAAACCGGAAATTCATTTCTAGTTAATCGCTGAAGATATGTTACTCTTTTTAAAATATTGGGGTTAAAATTACGACATGTTAACTCGAAGTTTCTCATAGAGCTCACTATAAATTGCCAGATCTTACATACGTTTCCTTTTGAATATTAAACTAAAATTTGCCTACACTAATTGCCTAAATGTGTAAGGTATGTCACTGGATAAGAGACTTTATTAAACTATATTATTTAAGTGTGCGGTGTGTTTTCCGTAGTAATGGGAGGAAACAACCACGTAAATGCACCAATCTCCCATGGGTTCACACAGAGCGCGCATGGGAATAGGAATAAACGAAATATTTTAATACAAAATGGTTTTACAAGTGAAATATTTGGTCTCTTCAATTACATGCTTATTTCTGAATAATGCATTTCCCCGCACATGCAATATTTTCATTTCGCGAGGGGATGCTCCGCTTTGCGGTGCCCATGTTAAAGATTGTATTGTCATCAAATCTTCAGCTTTTTACAATATTTTTTTTCTAGTTGACGGTGGGTGGTCTAGTTGGCAAAGTACAGCCCAGTGTAGTGTCACGTGTGGTGGGGGAGTGATAAAACGGACTCGAACGTGCAACTATCCGCCTCCAGCCAATGGCGGCTATCAATGTCAGGGGAAATCACTCAAGAGTGAACATTGCAATACAAACCCATGTCCAGGTGAGGCTGCCTTCGTTAAATTGCATTTTAATGTATCAGTTAAAGCACTTAATTAGGACAATTGATTTCTTAAGACAAAATTTACTTGAATTTTCTTTCCAGTAAACGGTGAATGGTCAAGTTGGCAAAATCCATCGCAGTGTACTGTGACTTGTGGCGGAGGATTGAGAGTACGAACTCGGTCGTGTACCAATCCGACCCCAGCCAATGGCGGACAGCAATGTGTTGGTTTATTTTTTGGAAGTGAATCTTGTAACACGCACCCATGTCCAGGTGAAAATCTTTATTACATTGTATATGAATATAACGGTGAATAAACCTTGTTTCACAAATTAAGGTGCAACACTGAGGCAAAACACCACAGAAAAGTGTGTTGTAACAGCATCAGATAGGGTTGAAAAAAGCATTAATTTATTTGTAAAAAAAATCAATAAAAATGGTAAATTATATATTTGATCAAAATTCATTTCAACATTTCAATTAAGCGTATTTATAAATATCAGTGAGTTCAAACTACAAGTATTTACTTAAGTATGCCCTTTGTTTATGTTTCGATCACGTTTTGGTGAAATTAATGTAAAGAAAAAAATCTCAACACTTCTTCATTGACACTTAAGGTAGCTCCATACTCGTAAAATTCTCTGAGGAAAGTTGAAAAACCGAACTGATTTCGACTTAATAGACTTAAATGTCATCAATTGTTAGAAAAAATATACATGTCATCACACTTTTTGAGATGCCAGATAAACATAAACTAAAGCATATTTTAGCATTAGAAAAAGGAAAATCTTGTAGGCAGGTTTTTTTTTGTTTAATTTTAATGTCAACTTTATCAGAAAACTAAAATTACAAAAATATTTTAAAATTTAATCGTTGGAATAAGAAAAACTATAGCATTTAGACATATAACTGAGAGAAAAGTCAGAAAAAGAGTTATTTCCCCTTTGCATAGATAAAATATATAAAAATTTGGAAATTTAGTATAAAATGAAGTGCGATAATATCTTTAACCTACCAATAATTCTAATTACATCCATGTGATTATATTCACATAAAATAAATAAAACTATCTTGCACAATTTTTAAAGAATTCAAAGTTTTACAAAAAAGTGTGACGTCACAGAACACTGGATCTACTTTAATTTCTTTTTATCCGGATAAGTAACAGAATTGAACACAGAATTTTTTCCTTAGATTTGTAATGGGAAAATCTTATTATCATTTTTTCCAATTTTAACGTTATCATCTGGGTTACTTTCATGACGTTTGCATTGCAAAGTCACGGAATACTCTTTATTTTAAGCCATGTCCTTCAACCTTTAAAGATACATGGGACGTTTATCAGAAACATTTTTATTCTTTGAATAAAAGAATATATAATTTTAAACTCGACGCATTTATGAAAACGAATTATTTTAAAAAGTGTCTCGGAATATCCCAGGACAGTGAAAGGAAAAGGGATTTTGTTGGGTTTTTTTCACATTTCCTTTGAAGCAAAAAACTGAGATGTCTACTGGATATTTGCATTATATATGACACCGGTAAAACTATTTGGATAATTGCTGCAAGGTGTTCCAAGACACCTGTACAATAAGTATTTTAAAATGTCGTATTCTTTAAAACATAAAATTAGGATGATACATGTACATTAAAAAGTAAATATGATTGGCTTTTTTTCCAGATATAGATTCAAACTGTTCTTAATCCCCAATAGGTATTTACATTTACACATATTAAGAAATTGACAAACTGATTTTCGGTCTACTTCGCTCCCCATAATGGGGAGCGAAGTGGACCGAAAACCCTTGGATAGCAAAAATGTAAACTGAGGGGTAAAAATTACTTACGGTGGACAGTTTAAAGAAGCATAGGTTATTAGTACATATATGTAAGCTCTTAAAGACTACACATAAAAAACAAATTTTATATATTATAAAAAACCATCAGATATACAGATCTTCTACTCAGTAGTTATTTAGTAGGAAAGTGGTGCTTTATGAAGTGCTTATCTGTGTCCACATCATAAATAGATCCATTCCCGTATTCTTCGAACGCTTTGAAATTGACAATTTTGTGTTTTGCTCATAGTTCATTTTACATTTGTAATAGCGATTTATCAAGCATTGTCGTAAAACTTCATTCTCCCCTTTAATCAATGTGAAGTAATTTTCAAAATCTCGAAATTTTATTACATATAACGTTCTCAGCCTCCTTGACTACGACCACTACGACGCCACCACCGACAACTAAGACTACCACTAAATCAGCAACAACAACCACCAAACCTACAACAATTATTTTGCAACCGCCAACAACTACCATAACTTATCTGTCTCCACCAACTACCACAACAACTTTGCCACCACCAACCACAACCACCCCACCACAACCAACAAAAACCACTACTGTGACACCACCTACGTCTTCTACCTTCACAAAGCCGCCACAAACAACAACAAAGTCGACACCAACGACAACCAGAAAAAAGTTTTTTACAATACGCGCTGTCTTCAAATAAAGAGAACATGCGTTATCAATTATTATCATAACTTGTCAATTGATTCAATGTAAACGTATTGTATTTGGCGTGTGCGATATTTGGCGGAAATAAGTTTTTGAACAAGTTGGCGTGGATTTGAATTGGCTTATCCCTGAATGTGACTATTCTTATACAAAGATGTATGGCATTCAGCGATGTACTTGATTTAGCGGAGGGCCGCATTCCGCCACAAGCTCTAAATAGAATACACCGCCAAATGTAGTACGTTTACAATATATCTTTAAGTATTTAAGATGAAAAAATGTTTATCATGCAGGCCACGAATGTGAACAAAAATGTGAAGTGATTTTTTTGATAATTCCAGCCTTTTATACAGTAGTCTCAATACGCATAGCTACTGGCTTTCTTTACAGTAATTAAGGTGATATACATATATAGATTTATTAAAAAAGTGTAAAAATGTAAATTAGATACTAAAGGTATAAATAACCATGTGAACTGCGATTAAAGGTGTTAAACCTTAGCCTTCTAAAAGTTATTTAGATATCGCTCTTTTAATTCGAATTTTGGCATTCATATTTTGGTTAACCGTAGGAAATATCTTAACACCAAATATTTAAGATTAATAATGGTTAAATTACCTTTGAAAAGTTTCACCTTTAATTGTAACAATCCCGCTTCAAACACCCAAGTGATTGATGATTTTATTTTAAAATGATTATGAGTTGAGGACTGATTAAGTCCGTTTTTTCTTATGTTTACACCCAATTCATTTTAATTTGCATTACTTTAGTAGTTACATCATTGTACCTCATAAAGAAAATGCATGACTGTGAACAGCAGGAAAGAAAATGCAATAATGCATTTCACTATATGAACTGGTGACGACGAATACTGTGGTTTCATCAATTTTTGTTGAATACCAATTTTCGTGGATTTCGTTGTTTAGTTGATCCACGAAATTAAATATTCATTGAAGTGCATTTTTTATTAACATTTTGTATTGATAGGGTCAATGGCCACGAATTTATGTAATCCTTGAAACTGTGATTTTCACTTTATCCACGGAAATTGATGCCCTTGAAAATTAATGAAACCACAGTAGTGCTCAAAATCAGAAGTCAAAAGAAAAAATACCAAACAGAAGCAAAGCGAACACGGAATTCAAAACAAGTTAGAGGAAGGATCATGTTCGAAGAAGGAGTGAGCATCCTCAGCTGACTGGCCACTCTTTTACCGAAGAATTTTGAAAGTTGCTCTTAAATATCACGGACAGACACGATGGACAGCCAAAAATAACAATGGGTAACTCAGTTACTCAAGTAACTTTTAGGATAAGATACGTTCAGACTAATGTAAAAGAAATGCAGTTGAAATCGATTCAAGGGAACATATCCAAAATATCTTCATTGAACAGTTGTCTTTTTTTACTCTTAAAAGTTCACAGGAACAAAAACAAATTTCTTACGGTTATTTATAATGCGAAATGTTTACATTTTTTCTCCAATCGGAAGTACTCGTGATACCTCGTGCAATTTTCAACGTTATCATCCGGGCTTATTAATGGCTGATGTAATGCAAAATCCTCGTAGACTTTCTATTTTTAGATGTGTATTGAAACCAGAAGCGGTAGAGGGTGCGTTTCAAAACAGAAAATCTGGACATTTTTCGTATTAGTGGGTAACGTTTGAGTACAAAGGTATTTATGATCATCGAAATATCAAGCAAAAAGTGGTGGAAGCAAAAACTCGGGACAGTGTATAAGATTGTACTACATGTAGTACATTTAATGATAGTATTAATTAAATTTGATAAAATACATATGGAATACGTGATTTACTTAAATACTTGATCTCTTTCTTAGTGCTGCATGTGGTTCACGTTCTGTAAAGGGTCTTCATAATATTTGTCTTGTTACAAATTATTCGATTACGAATATGACAATGTTTGAACCGATTATTTGGATTATTGTATTAACCACCATTACCATTCATTAGTAAAAAATCAAGCTAATATCTGATATATGTAAACAATGTCAGTGTTTCATATATGCGTAAGAATATTCGGAAGTATATGTATAATTCGCCTACTAAAAGTAAAGCTTATTCATGCCTTACTATTTTGGAAATCAACAAAACGGTGCTATATATAGCTTATTGCATGTAGCGTAATGCTTTTGTATTGTATTACCAAAGCTGACTAATGATATTACATGCCGATCATTTCTTTAAAAGGAATACTTATCTCATTTAGTTTTGGAATATCCTGTCTTTTTTCCCTCATTCTACCAATAGTATTTTGTTGTACAAAAGTCACTTTTTAACAAATTCTTTCAATTTTTTAAATCAACTCTCTCTGTCTCTCTCTCTCTCTTTCATTTTGTCTCAAAATATAGTAATCTAGTCTAACCCTACAAACATAACACATATAAAAACCTACAATCTATGCCTTCATGCGTCCCACTCTGAAGGGGACATTGACTCCGTAAATGAAGATAAGCGTATTTAGGGTGTGCATAATGTCGACCTTGACAATATGTACAAGACTACATGCGATTCAGTTGCAAAGTTCCTTATCTTCGTCTTGTTAGTGACAAGCAAGTGGCGAGATTGATGTTATCCTAGGTTGTGTTGTTAATAGGAAATATCGACTAAAATTTTTGCATGCGTCAAACAAAAATTAGCAAAACAAGTGATTATTTTTTTTAAAACCTTCTAGGTTCATTTTTATTTATGTTGATCAGTACAAGAAAAACTCACTTGATTTAGAGCATTGGTTTTAAAGCAAGTAACCCTTACATTTCTGTTCAAGCTCGTTTTCTAATTGTTATTTCTGAAAATTATACGTAAATGGAATCAGCTAATTAAGTTCCATCGACGTTGGAAGGGCTGTGACTAGTTCTTTCTCCCAGAAAAAGGACAGGTCGAGGCTCATTACCAGACCTAAAAAAATTTAAGGAATGAACAGTGTCAAGTAAACCTTCTCTTAACAGTGCTGTTTCTTTTGTTCAATTATTGGACAGCTCAGCTCAAAAATTTCAAATTATTTAACTCTTCTACTTTGCAATATAAACATCTCATCTTAAAACATTCATCTTTTTAGACTGTCCCTCCGTCAGTGCAGCTGTGTCCAGTCGTTTGGGTAGTATATATGAATTCGTCTGCCTGTATGTCCGTCTGTCTCTCCACCCGTCTTTCCGTCTGTCTTGGTAATCGTGTCTGGTCAATGTTTTTTTTATGGAGAAACATTAAATTTCAACTTCACACAAAGATTGCATTTGATCTGAGGAGGTGTCATTAGGACGAGGTTAATGTCATTGGAAGGAAAAGTGCATAATTAGTAAGTGGTCTATATCTTTTTATAGAGAAAGTTTAGGCGTTCCTTCTTTACACAAAGTCTTCTTATGACCAGAGGGTGTGTCATGATTTTGACTTTAGGTCATTTGGGAAAGTTCAAGGTCACTGGACGAATACGTTCATTGTTTATTAGTATTTTGATGCTTCGTTGCTGCTCTGCTATCTGTGTCATTTAAGATGTTTGATATAACATTTCTTCCTTTTTGACAAATTATTTGTATTTCTTATAGTAGTCGTGTATTTCGTTTATATTCTCAAGTATTATGCATTAAGTATGTTCATTATTTAAAAAAAATTCAAGGTAACTTACTGGATTGATTTAAAACTTGCATGGGTTTTTGTTCAGATTAAAAGCCTATTAAATAAAGGATTACATAACAAAAATGTTTTAATTGATATTTTCTATTGATTATGTTTGTTTGAACTTTACATAAAAGTTTTATCTATATAGTCCTATTTTCTCATCAAGAGCACCAGAATATGTACAAAATTTCAAAAACTAGAACCGATTTTACAAACAAATACACCGAAAAATATGATGGACTTGTTCTTTGTTACAACAATAACATTTTGAAAATATTTATAAATCCTTGAATACGCTTTCCTCTATTTAGACATAGGTAAATGTTGAAATTTCTTCTGAAATGTACAAAGTATTATAATATATCTTAATATGTATGAGCAATAGATTTGCTAAATTTATTATGTTATATGTTAATAATTAAATTAAGTTTTACATGTAACATCACATTAAAATTCTTTTAACGATCAAACATTTGATAGATTTTGAGCAACCACTTATTTTGATAAAGGAAAATAAATTAAAGTCTTTATTCTAAACGATAGGGTAGAGATATATATTGGAACATAAACATATTTACTTGTATTTCAATGTTTCATTGCTGCTTTGCTGTATATGTCATTTAAGATATTTGATATTAAATTTGTTGCTTTTTTAGCAAATGTAACGACGTAATTTGTATTTTAACCATTAGCCGTCTAATAGGTTAACCGTTTTACCTGTCAGTGTCCATTTATTAAATAGTATAATATTTAAATAGAGTACTGTACATTATTCTAATTATTGGACAGTTATTTGTCCATTGATAATGAAAAAAGACATCTTAAGGTAACTTATTGGATTTTTTTTAAATATTGTATTGGTTTTCCTCTATTTGAGAACCTAATAAAACATGTTTAAATAACAAAAATGTTTTTAATTGATATTAAAGGTTTTTTTTTTAATATTTAGTCTTTATTCTCCAATAAAGTACCAATATATGGATAACAGTTCGAAAACTAGAATGATTTTACAAACAAGTACACCGAAAAAGAGATAAACACGTCCATCTTTTACTTTACAATATAAAACGTTGAATGCGTTTTCATCTTTTAAGACAGTACTGAATATTTATTTCTTCTTAAATGTAAGAATTATTACAATATTTTTGAGTAGACCAAACAAAATAACATTATTTGGGTTTCCATTGCCTGTCTTTGTGTTATAAATGGTATTGAAGCATTAAAATTGACCCTACAATGTAATCCGCGATAATAGATTCACGTTCGCAGTTGAGATCTTCAGAAATTTTGTCTTGTTACGAATTACCAGATTACGAATATGACCACGTTTGGACCGTCCTTTTGGATTATTATATTGACGACTCTTTCATTTAGCACCGCTGGTAAGAAATCAAGCAATCATTACAAGATCGTTACAATATCTAGAAAATATATAGAATGTAGATTTATACTTACATTTTTTAATTCTTAAATATGTATGCGTATAAATGTATAGCTGTAAATAAGGTCAGTTTGCCCTTCAAAATATGATGACCTAATGAAGCAGAAGTGCATGTACATGTTACATAAACACAATACAAATCAAAACAGTGAAACATGAAAGGTGAATCAAATATACTAACAGCTTTCTTCCAGCTCATTGGCGCCGCAATTAAATGAACTTAAATAAAAAAAACTTCAAGAATGCTAATCATATATGTTACAATAGTGCTTTATTCAGGGCACACTTGTGTCATGTATGTTTTATTAAAACATTTAAAACATCAAAGGCACCGACTTTTTGATACTGAATAAAGATTATTCTAAGAACATTCTAGATTAATGTTATACAATTAGTTGTATTGAAAGAAAGAACAAAATCAATTATTAGTATTGAAAAAGAAGAAAGAAATCTCAGAATCATTCTCCTTCAGCTCGGTTATTTCCGAAGACAAACTTGACGTATGAAATATGACGTCACAGTTGTAGGCTGGAGATGTTTATCTACATTTTGGCTTACGCTTTGTGTAGACAGGCGGATCTAACTGAGTTCTTTTCAAATGCATTTTGTTTTCTTTTTTACAAAATCAAACTTTACTGTCTTCTGTGTTCGGACCAACGATCACGCCATTTACATATTGAGATATATGGTCACCTCTTGCTACATGATTCAAAGAAACTTTAAACATTTCTAAAAGACAATATTTAGATTGATACTGTTCAACGAGTATATTTTATAAAGTGTTTTGTATTGCTTCTAAAGTGATCTTTTGTCATTGAATTTGTTGTTCATTTTTTGTTTTAAGTAAAAGGTAAACTATCTTTATACAAATATTCCTTGTAAAAGAGATTTTTAAATGATAAAGTATAAAAATACTTACGATCAAACACACCATTTGAAAAAGATATTTTCAAATTATATTTGACGAATACACATCAGATTATGAGAAAATTAATTTAAATTATAAAGTATATTAACCTTTTGACCTGCATTGGTCAGACACATGGTGTTACAACCTTTGGACAGGTACCAAAACAAAAAGCTTGAACAAATTGACATAAAGGTCAAAGGTCAAGGTCATTTAGAAAAAAAAAGTTTTAAGATCTCTTGATAGAAGCATATTTCTATCCTTATATACAAGATAAAGTATTTCAATTTGCAAGAAAATTATAATTCATGCAAGATAATTATATTTAAAATTTGAAAGAAACTGATTTCGATATGGGTAAAAACTACTTATGCAATCTTTAAACATTCAAGATGTACCTTAATTCTACAGACATGCGAAATATCATGTTAACAGAGGACTCAGATTTTTTGTCAGTGCTGTATGTAAACAAACGTTATATAGCATGTAGACATAATGAGTCGCATGTCAGCCATTTTATCTTGCGTATTTACATAAAAGAATCTAATGTATCCATCTCCCACGTTGAAATGATTATCATGCAGGTAAACATGATATTTATTTATGTCTAGATGTTATAATAATCATTGTTATACTTTCATGTTAAATACTGAAATCTGATTGGTTAAGACGCAGTTTATAATATTTACTATTACCCTCAGCGTTAGCAACGCACTTGGCAACGGGTAACATTAAAAAATGTTACATGCGCGAAAATTATGCGCGTACGGTTCGCTGTAGAATTCACGTTATTCCTATATAAAAGCAGTAAAATTTTCTTAAATTTTTTAAAAAAGACATTCAGTATAACAAAATAAATAGTGCCTGTTTGGGAGGATAACAGTTGAAATTGACACCCCTCGAAAACCATTGTCAACCTCCGCTTCGCGTCGGTTGACAATGGTTTTCTCGGGGTGTCAATTTCAACTGTTACCCTCCCAAACAGGCACTATTTATATATTATAACAGTACATAAACAAGTCGCATGTCGATATAATTATGTCCTTAACCATATTTTATGTTGACATGCAATATAACAATATCCACTTGCCATGATTAACAACATAATTGTTTTGCATTTAGACATACTTATCTTGGACGCTGACAAACGCCTACTATATCAATATGCGCGGAGGTATACAGTTATTGAACCCTCCGTTCGCTATACATAGAATATACATGATGTAGATGCATATCTAAATGTGCATATTTACAGGTAACCCCAGATCCTTCATGTTTCTGAAAATTTAGGCCCTTTTGAATTTAAAACTTTTGCACAATTTTGAAAATAAAAAAGAAGAGTTTAATTATTTTGTGTATTTAATGCAAAGCATGTCTTTTATTATATGTATCATCTATACTTATAAATTAAGGCATTTTGCAAATAAACTTAATGCCTGCACCAGAGTACTTGCTTACACTTTTGGTATTTCAACACATGTTAGATGATGTCCGTAAGGTATAAGTGAATTTAACTGATAATTTATTATTGTGAAATTAATCAAAAACCGATTAACAAGCCCGAAATAGAAAAACTGAGAGTAAGGTGGTGGACACGCTTTGGTGGATCAAAGTCAGGGTTATTCGAGATCGAAATATATAATTGCAAAGAAACAATATTGTATGATTACATAAAGAGTTAATATACTTACAGTGAGCCTATTTAGAGAATACCTAGAAGTTAAGATTTGATAAATATTGAATAAAATGAGTCAATTCGTTTCCTAGTGGGCGATTTTAGTTTTGATACTCATTCGCTTGCAAAGCACGACCTCTGGTCATGGTAAGAGAATTGGATAGAACTTTACAGAACGGGGTGAGGCCAAAAAAAAATATGTGTGTTTCCTATTTCATGAAATTTTAAAATAGGGTAGGTAGGTCGATTTTTTTTTTAAATTTTTTTTTCAATGACGATTAATTCATATATGAATATGGAGAGAGAGAGAGAACGAGAGAGAGAGAGAGAGAGAGAGAGAGAGAGAGAGAGTATCTGGCTACAAGTTCTTTTAATAATAATACAAGTATTCTGACAACAACAAAACTCAACAAATTGAATAAACATGAGTTTAATATTTTAGCAATGAATACGGTAATTGTTAAATTTAATAAACAGTTGTAAAACAGTTGTTATTTTCATAGAATAGTTGTCCTTATTTTAATGAGAACTTGAATGAAATTCATGAACAATGATTAGTTTTTCTTTCCATAGGGGCGCTGGATAAATGGCACCCTTCCTTTTCCTTCACATGTTTTGCATAGCGGTAATACAGTTTTGTACTGTTCTTTTAATTCTGCATTTGTATCGGCTTCTGGTTCAGCACAAACAGAGCAGATATCTACTTGGTCTAAGCCGCTTCCATAAAAGGCTAATTCAACATGTGAGTCACAGTTAATATTAAGTCTGCTCATAACTTTTTTAGACATGAGTTGGTGGGTGGCAATAAAGGACTTCCACATGTGTATTCATATTCACTAATTGAAATAGTGAAATACATTATTTGCCTCTCTGTGAGTATGTGATGACTGTACACTACACGTGGCTTTCTACACTCAACACATTCAACTATAGCTCTGGCATTTTGTGTAATGCAAAGGTGTGCATCAGGAGTTGGTACTTCAAATTCCTCTTCTTCAAAAATATCATTCACAGGATTTGACGTGGTTACATTCACAGTAGCTCTAAGGTTCAGTTTCTTTTCTTTGATCGGTTTTGCTTTTAAAGAAGGTCTGTCTGATTCATTTGTTTCTGTTCCTTTGACTTCATTGTAGGATTTGTAATGATCTTTAGTCTCATTTAGAACTGGATCAGGTAACCACTGCATTTGCTCATCTCTCAAGCGTGGAGGAAGACAACAGTTCTCATCTCTGCATTTTCTGATTTGAAACGTGTATTGTCTACTTCTACAATGAGTTTCAATCCACTTCTGATAACTCTCAACTTTACTTGTGTGCACTTTTTGAAATTTTGTCAAATCAAGATTTGGGAAAAGTTCTCTAACATGGCGCTTCAAAATATCAATTTCTTGGTCACTAACTGGATCTAGGGCCTTTACTGGATCATCTTTTAACTTCAATCTCAAGAAACGGTTACGAAGCACTGATGCAACTGGCTCGACTGATTCTATCCATGCAGTTTTTACTTCTGGAGTCTTCTCAGCAAGATTTCTTACATCTGCCATACTGTTGCAGCTTTTCAGAACTTTATTCATTTTTTTTCTGTTGACTCTTTACGTTCTAATGCTACATTTTGCAGAGCCAAGTTTAGAATGCTCATAACTCTCTCAGCAGGGTTAACATAACTGTGACCGGGTGCACATCTTGCCAATATCATTATGTCAAGATTCATTTCCTTAAATACACAAATTGAAGCACACTTCACACTTTCAAGTGTATTTCTCTGATCAGTTCCACCATCTGTGAATTTAAGCAATATATAAGGAAAATGTCCCTGTTGTTCAAAGGCTTTTATAATGGAAACTGCATGACGAAATGGAGATGCCATTTGAAAAACAGAATCATTAACTGTCACTGTTACTTGACCACGGACAAATTAGTCATCAATGCTACCAGGAATTTTACAGTGCAAAATAACTGAGGGGGTCAAGGATGCTTTAGTCATGTCATGATCTAAAGATACTAAAGTGGAACTTGATGGCACTATGGTTTTCTTCCCCCTCGCACCTGTTGAAACTGGACTTCCAGGTTCTCCAATACTCACTTTTGCCTTATCGCCACAGAACAATAAAGCACAATGCTCTCTCATCTCAATAGCCATCTCTTTAAGATATCTGAATTGTGCATTGCAATAGTGATCATCTCGATGGTCAATGCGAAGCTGTCTTCTTTGCACTTTATACTGAACATCAATCTTTCCTGTAAAGTTCAATGCAGACCTTGCATAAGGATTCCTAGGGGCAAATTGTAACCTCACCAAGCTCTTCGATGGAATATCAGTGCCCTCTGGACAAGATTTGGCTGTTTTCTCAACCATTTCTTCCAATGTGATAAATTCTGATAAAAGTGCTGTCCCATGCCGTCTATCGTCTACAGCTGTAATCTTTTCTATCTCTTTTGATAAGGTTTCAAAGAAAACATCAAATTTGTTGTTTGGTCTTCCTGGGTTGAGCACTTTTAAATCAGGAATGAGGTCATTCTGACCAAGAAAAATAAGTCTAAGTCTCTCTTGGGTTACAGGGTGTTCTGCGGCAGAATAACCCAATGCCAGCTCTTGATAAATGAGATTTGCAATAGATGGTAATACAGAAGCAACATTTTTCAGTTTTTCTTGAAACAATCGCCTCTGAGCTCGTGTATGATATTCTTTCAAATTTGGTCTGGTCTGACAGTTTGTAGTAATCGAGCACCTTGTGTCAACATTTCAGCGTTTGATCTATTTTGATTGGAAACTTGGACTATACAGACTGTTGAGACTGACGATCCACCAGGACTAAAACGAATGATATCAACAGGACATTTCAACTGAAGATCTTGAAAATAGCGGAATCACTCCAAGTTACTTTCAAAAGGCTTATCCAAATGGTTGTATTCGTCAAAAACCACTGGTGCCATAATTCCAGCACTGGTTACAGCTTCATTTATTTCCACATATTTCTCTCTAATTTGACCTGACAAATTACCATATCTGTGTTCAATGGTGACTTCTTTGTCCATGGTCCGAACAGGATACAACTTACTCTGATTTTCCTGGGCAGTTTTATTCCGAACAACTAGATATTCTTTGTAAGCAGTGAAACATTCTGCTAACTGCTTAATATCTTCTGCACCTTGTTTCCAAGAGACTGAACTATTGACCACAGACTTCATCAGTAAAGAATATAGAGCCTGGGCATGGCTATCAAGAAGTGATGCAGACAATGGACAGGATTTTTGATTCTTCCTTTTTACTTCATTATATCCATCGTAGTCATTAAAGATATTTAGAACTGGCATTAGAGTTTGTTTCCTTAGTGAGGCATCATTTATTGTTTGATGATGATTAGTGATGTACCACAATGCATTGCAGAGAACCTGAAATAAGTAGAACACATGAATAATTTTATATACTAGGGCCTTAAATATAAATTTTTATTGAGTCTGATACTGGTATATCAAACAGGGTACAAATCTTATTATAAACAAATCACAGAATCTTATCGGTGCTGATTGATATAAATATTATAGTTTGTGCAAGGTATAAATTAAGGCAACACTAATGTTTTTACAAAAATGCAAGAGTATCTATCTATCTATCTATCTATCTATCTATCTATCTATCTATCTATCTATCTATCTATCTATCTATCGGAGAACATTAAGTATAAATAGAATTGAATTATCGAAAGTGGATATCACAAGAACGCCATGTTAAATAAAAGGTGTGTAAGCTGGATACAGTATCAAGACAAGACCAAAGAACTACAAGTGTTATAAATTATACTAGTTGGTAGCTTAATATTAAGCAAGCATCTATTATTTGTACATGTTATAGTTTTGACGTGCTGCAGTGCATAGCATACTAATGTAAGAAGATATATATATATATATATATATATATATATATATATATATATATATATCATGTATACCTTTTTTCCTGCTCTAATATTAAAAGTAAAAGTAAAATATAACTTATATGGTATGGGAAAAACATTTAAAAAACTTTTTGGCATTTGAATACCAAGTAACACATTTATTTTATACAGAATGACAATTAAAAACACAGTGTATTTGACATTAAACTTTCAGACCTTAAAAATCCTTGTTTGTCATGTTAAAACTTGTTTTAAAACGGTTTTGTTTTCTAAAATTTGATAGTTAATAATATATTTAGCATAAAGACCTGTACAAAGTATGATCCATCTTGTTCACAGGAAGCTCTTGGAAAATCTAGGTTTCTTGAATTGAAAAAGTTTTCAACCAGCTTATTATAAATTTCGTCCTTTCTACTGATGCCATCTTTAATGCTGCAACTGAATAAAGATAAATAAACATTCTTTATGCCTTGTAAATCTTGAGTACATACCATTGAGACATAAATTATTGTTATAATGGTATTAAAGCAATACAGAGACAGTTTAAAACCACCCAAAAAAGGACGGACAGACTGACATATATCTGTCAGGCCTCAGACACACACACTTTATTCAAACTTCAATTTCTAAATAAAACACCATTTGTTCAGTATAAATAATAAAAATGTTTAAAATCAACTGTACCATTCATATTCAATTACTTAATTTGGAAGTGTAAATTTTCAAAATTTAGATGCAAGATATGAAAACTACAGACTATAGAATGAAAATAATAAAGGTATATGCTTTCTAAAATTGTAAATATTCTAGTAGATTAACAAAATTATATGTCCAATGACCTTATGTTATTCAGTGTACATTGACAATCATAATTTAACACTTCCCTGCCTGAATAAAGGAGCTGGTAAAATTCATTTATACATGCCATGAATTATACAACTAGCTCTCTTTTAATACAAACCTTGATGTCTTCAATGAAACATTCTTTCTGCCACCCGCCATGAGGACTTGAAATGCATCGACCGTTTTACTGGTGGCCGTCTCAGCTGCATTATTTATGATTTCACCCAATGCTACTGTTTGCTCTTCCGTTGAACAGGAATATTCAATTCTTTTAATGGCAAAAGTCCCAACAAGATCGCCTACCAGCATATTGGGGTATACATCGAACGATGTTCCTATCGATGGATCTGTCGAGTTGTTACAAACGATTGAAAGTCTCGAGTCTTTTGGCAAATCACCGTGTAAATCAATAAAAATATCAAGAAGAGTTCTACGGTTTTCCAGGCACAAAATTGCATTCTTCTCTGAAATGTGCTTGCATTTTTGCCTGACGTCATGACGTCAGGCATATCTAAGGTTTAAAAGTTGCAATCTCCGAAACGGTGCAGACAATGGCAAAAGCAATATCATGATATTTCACAATAAAGATTAACCGATGCATGTATAAGATGCCAGCATTTACATTCATAATTGATGAAAATGTTATATGGCATGTAATAACAACAGCGAGCAAAAGTTTTCAAGCAAAAGGGACGTTCACCATGCAGTGCACGTGTGTATTCCTGATTTAAAATAGATTAGCATTCCACCATATTTGAACGGTGAAAAAGGGGGAGGGGGTCATCGCAACAAGTTGTAACATATTGTCTATTACGGTACAGTGTAAGTAATAATTGGTGTCGGGTTATTATTATTGCAAGAGAGTCATCAATTTGAATTTAAACAAATATATATTTATACAGCTGGAATGTTTACTGGAGGAACGAAATCGCCAAAGCGGGGTGTGACCCGATTTTCGTTCAGTTGGACGATTTCATTAATTTTGAAAAGGGGTCATAACTCGCGTGTCTTACTAATTGTACATTACTACATTTAACAATGACTAATCAAGTGTGTTTCTTAATTCGATAGAATTCTTCCAAAACATCCGATCCAAAGTATAATATACATGTATGTAGCTGTTACAAAACAAATGTCAAAAAATTCATCTGACCCCCTCCTCATGGATCTCTGCCAATGGATGAGTTCATTCGCTGCGTAAATGGTAATAGCAGGATTTCGCGCCATAATGTCTCATTCATAGTTTGTGCGCACCGATTAGGTGACGAGTCCGTTTGAATCATGCGAATTGAAGTTACAGTTAGGGTTTTTTTTTCATGAATTTGAGAATTCACCCTTTTTTAATTGCTTGTCAAGATGATTTTGATGAAGCTGACCACACACATTAAAAAACAATACGTGTTTGTATACCCTTTCATATTTCATGTGGTTGGAAATTTTTAAAAATGCCTTTCAGTTGATTTTGCATCTTAATATAACAAATACAATTTTTAAAAAACTACTATTTACTTTCAGATTTCAAGCTTACATGCTCTATATGATAAGTGTACATTCCTATAAAAAAAATTAATAAACTAAATGAATTTCAAGTGATATATATGTACATGTTCTAGATCGAAGAAAAGACTGACATTTCGTCTTAAATTTGCACGTTCCGTTTATAAAGTTATGATCAGCAGCGAATATTAAAATTCATTTCTGATAAGATAGCCTAATTGATACATGCATGCTTCCATTGAATTATTTTGTTTAGTCAGGCAAGCTTTTTGGAAAGGTATTACTTGTTTAACTCTTATCGCTAACAGACTCGTTGCAGCTACAGTCGCCGCCATTTTGATTTTGTAAATGTTAAAACCGGAGACGCAGAAGACAAATTTTCCGGTAAAATCCGAAAAAGTTTAGGGTCGGTAATTTGGCCGGGAAAAAAAGGGTCGGTCGGGAAACCGGAAACACATATTTTTTTTTTTGGCCTAACCAAGAACGCGAATTTACTATAATTAACGAAAAGTGTAAGACGAGTTCATCATGCATCGATCGCGGGCAAACTGCAATTGAAAAAAGTAATAAACACACAGAACTAGAAAAGGAAAAAGGGCATGTGCAGGTTTTTTTTTTCCATGTTTATCACGACTTATTTTGTACAAAATTTCGAATACACTTTAAGTTCTACCTTACAAATAATCACGTTCCTTGTAACTGGATCGACAGCTTCGATAAAGTACTCAAAATATCACAACTTTGAGCCAGTATTTTAAAAATAATTGTAATTTTATAGTTTAAGAAATGTTTTATTTAAAAATATACATATAATAATGATAAGTGAATATGTACTAAACAGCAGGCAAAAATATCCTACATGTAAATTGGTTCTCTCTATCAGAGCTCAAGGTATAAATATTTTTAATCCTAACAGTGTACATTTTTCGAAGTTTTACACAGATGTTTTAAATTGTAAGTTTTAATGTTAGTTGTCAATAAATTGGGAAGCTGAATTATGTGAGCTTGTAATCTTTTTCTTACAATTAAGATTCATTTAAATGGAGCAAATTATAAAAAAAAAAAAGAAGTTTTTTTAAAAATTTGACAACAGTTAATCGCCGTGTATTTCTCAGATTAGCTAACATGAATAAATTTGCACTTATTCTATTTAAAAAAATTATCTTATAGATTCCGGCAGTAATCCTATTATAGATAGGATGCAGTTAATTTAAATTGTAAAATATAATCATTGAATTATTTCTAGCAGATAAGTATTAAAAAATGAATAAAGACCGTTCAATATTTAAGGTTGGGCTAGCATTTCATTTGTTGACTTTGCATTGATATATAAGGTTTTACAATGATAAAATATAACTTTATACAACAAATTAAAAAAAACTAAGAGGATTATTTATCCATTAGATATCGAAGTATATATGTGTTGAACAGTTTTGTGAGCTTTATTAATGCATGACAAAATGACATGCAACAGTAAGTTAGAAAAATGCATAATTACTTGAATTGTAATTTAGAAATTTTTTTGTTACTAAATGTATAACCTTTATAACAATCGATTAAATGACCGAAAGTGAAAAAAAAAATATGAATATAAAATATTATCTTTATTACCAAGTTGACACCTTTGTAAAGATACAAACCCAGTTTGAATCCTGGCAATCTTGGAGCCCTTGCTCGGGATCCTGTGGGGAGACAGGAACTAGATTTAGAACTCGTGGTTGTCATCACGTGGTGGTAGGATTTCTTAAGTTTTCCCACGAATGTCCGATAGAAGGCGAGGAGAAGCAGACTTGTGTAGGCGATTGTTCAACTTTGTCTACCGTAATAAAAACAACACTGTCTCAAGGTAATATTTTTGAACTCAAAACATGACATGAGTTTGTTAAATATAACAGTGTTTTGCGTTTTTAATAATGCCTTCATTGGAAAATCTGGTAGTGGTGTCTTATTCTGATTTGGAGTATAGTGTTTTGTGGATTTAAAATTTAAAAAAAAAATCAAGCTACATATTATGTACATTAATTTGAAAACGATGGCGTTATCGAAACAACACGTGTAAATCTCTCCAATGCGTATCTTAAGGTATCTGATTCATTTCAGCCACATATTCAATTAATCTGGATGCATAATATATATGTATGGGCTTAATATACTCAGTTTACTTAGACACCATTTCCATGTTGAAGTATCAGTATGTAAGGGCGGAATGTATCCTATTCTACTACAGTTATTGCCGAGATCAAAGAGATGCCGCGGACATTATTCTCCAATATACCAAAAACGTCATCAGTAAATTATCAGATCAGAAATACCTATATTTGTCTCGTACTGATCATGATAGTACAACTTCAAACCGTAAAAAGTTTAAAACCATGTCAATATTCCACGTGTCAGTTCCAGTCAAAACGATGTGTATTGCCTCAAATGATCAACGCGGCTGTTCCTAGGACCTCCCTAGCACATTTTCACTGCGTGGTTTTACATAAAATATATAACGTGTAGTTGTAATAATCGTGTTAAATTGCCCTTAAAATATTAGGAATATAATTCAAAGACATTTTATAAATAAGTGAAGAGTATTAAAAATCCAAAGAAAAATTCTGTCGTCTGCATGTGATTCCTTTGATCGAAACACAGTCATGTAAACATTACTATAAAAACCGTTGGGGTTACACGGAACAGCCGTCAAAATGACCTAGATCGTCTCTCTATAGGAGAAACGATCTTTAGAAATACTGGGCTGTTAGTAGAATAGAAATAAAGTTCTTGTTACCGTGAATGTTGCAGGATGACCTCCTCGGTCTCGAAATGTTGTTTGAAATATAAAAGCCTCGGCTAACGCCTCGGCTTTTATATTTCAAAACAACATTTCTCGACTTCGGAGGTTATTCTGCAACATTCACAAAAACTCGTAATTTATTTCTTAAATAAATTGCTTCTTCCTCTTCTTGAAGAGTTATTCCCCCATTTTTGCTTTTAATTTATAAAAATCAATTCTTTAAAAAATCTATTAGGAGAAAAAACATATTCAATAAATTGTATATTCCTAATGATTAGATACATCTTTCCACCCGAACATTTACTGATATTCTTAGTATTTACTTTTTCATTTTCAAAAAACTGCTTGTTCCCATGCAGTAAATGCAATTTTCATAAATTGATTACTGCTTAATAGGTAATATAATTTTTTTTTAAAAAGCATTAGTAAATCCTCTTTTTACTCTAGAATGCTTCAAATTATTATAAGAGTATTTAATAAATGTGGTAAATTCAAGGTTAGAAAATTTAGTCCTAATACGGAAAAAATACTTTGAGACGATTTCAATGAAATGTTATCACATGTACACATTAAAACATATTATAATCCAATTAAATAATTATTCAAAAAAATTATAATATTGGAAATTCTTCACCGTTGTTTTCAGCTTTAGGCAATTAACAGTACTTTTCATTTGTGTACACAAATGTGAGAGTCATTTTTACGTAACAATAGAAAGACTTTCGAAAATATTATTGTGCATTTTAATCTGCTTCTTTGATATCAGTGGATAAGTTGTATAGCACGTTTCCACGAAAATACATAAATAATCTCTAATCTCTAGTCCTTTCTTTTCAGCTTCAACGACTTCTTTGCAGAAACAATCAACAGTTAAACCTGTTTCATACACTCGAATATGGCAAACTCTGGTAACACTTAAAGGAAAATAAAGTTGTTGCATATTTATGTAACACCCTGTTGTATTTTGTTTCGTTAGTAAGCCACCGCCTCACCTTCTCTTTATCTGTCAACTTTGTGTTCACATACGGCCTTAAAGCCCTAATACACTTCCTGACATGTCTCTGTCTGATACTGATATCATTGCTGAAGCCCACCTATATGACTCTATAGTTCTTATCCAGGTTTGATTTGGTCGAACTACTTTTCTTTTGATTTTGTGGTTTATTCTGATTTTATCTAACCATTGGGCAGTGAACAAGTATGCCTAAGTAAGAAAGATAATTCCAAAAATAACGAATTTTGAGTTGTTACATGTATAACAATGCTTTTTATTCCCACTGGTCGACGGTCGCCGAAATATTAATTTTAATACATGCATGTGAATTCCCATTATTTTCTTATCTGCACCCAAGTTATACTATGCTAGATACATAAGATATACATTCCATCAGTGACCTTAATGAAAATCACACTTTGTTTTATGTAACAACCACTTTTTAACAAAGAGTTCTTTAGGGGTCAAAAACTGATACCAGTAACCAATGCTACAATTTTCAATGTTAAAGTTCAGGTCGGAAACAATCCTTAGATTTTGGACTGTCACTTATTCAAAAGAAGTTTGCCTATCCCTGTACATTTTTGCGTTTACAAAAGCGATATGTCTTCCAATTTAATCACGAAGATTATTATAATGTAAAAATTAATTGTAGGACTACCTTGAATCTCACCTTCCCTAAAAGCTTGTGATAAGATTTGTTAGAAGATAACCATGTGAATAGAATCGTACTTGTATCATGTATGGCGAGCCATAAGATTCAAAAGTTATTATATTTTTTTCGAAGTAAAGTTTTTGAAGTTGCAAGAAACTTCTACGTATATTTTCCTGCTTAAAGAATACTTTTCCAATTTATTTTAAATCGAATATGTCCATACTATAACAGACAGAACCGAATATACATAATCCATATAATTGTAAGCAATTTATGTATATTTATAGACATAATCCTTGATCTTTTTCCAACTGTTTTTAAACATGATTAAAAAGCATTTTCTGCATTCTAACGACACCGGTTATTCCACTGCATAAAATAAATTTTATCTAGTTTGTTATTAAATATCTTTATTATTCATGAATTATTTCGTTATAGACTTTATAAAAAAACATCAAATGGAAGGACTGTGGTTAGATTTTTAAAAAGTGAACTCGGTTACATAATCACTTATGGAAATTTTTCTACTTCGATTTTGTAGAACTCACAGTTTAATAAACGGTAAATTTGTTTATAAGGGTCCATCTAATAAATATTATCGTCCGAGTTTGACATCGGTGGCAGTGTGAGTTCTAACCAAGTTGAAGCAACTCAAGGTCGACAACAACTGTAAGGAGTATTAAACAGTTTTAAAGATTCGGTTCTTCTTTCAATGTCTCGTAATTATCGGGAAGAAAACCCTCAACGAACTCTCAGTAATTGATAGACGGAGTTTTTATCACATTGTTGACCTCTTGGCTCTCCACCTTGTACCATTTGTTAAGAATTTGCAATGGCATATAAATATGTGTTTGATAAGGAAAAAGCCAGTGTTACGTTAGGACTACAAATGGATTTGAATTATTGTATCATTCTATTTTTCGGATTTTTTGCTGGCGCTCTTTCTGGTAAGACAAATCGAATTTAAATATACTCAGTTAAATGTAAATTATTTTCAATTGATGAAATTTGCAATATATTAGTATATGTTTTAAAACTGAAGACTTTCTGTAACGTAGGGGTTGACCATTCTAGCTTCCAAAATACAAAAATATTTAAACACTAGAAACCACAACTATGTGAGCGATCACTTTGATGGAGAAGGAAAAAAAATGCTTAAAAAGATCGCTATATGTTGAAAATGTTATCAGCACAAAGTGACTGTCAACATTTTATCATATTTTTCGTATAACTTGACATTAACACCAAACGAAAGCATTGACCATTTATGTTAGACATCACATAGCTAGGTTAAGGAAAATTAGAAGAAAATTCTCTGTTTTCCTTTTTAAAGTTCTACCGTTTACATTTTGCGACTTAAAACTACTGCAATTATTAGGAATACAAAATACATTGGTATGACACATATTAATTTGAAAGTGAAATAATCACCAGGAGTGTCCCTGTGTCTAACAGGATAGATCATATTAAACATCTAGTCCACACGTACCTTGTAATTGGATGCTCACAGTATTTGAATAAAAATAATTTGTGAATTTGTTCAACGTTATCACCCTCCATCGTAGGTTTTCTATCTTTGTAGACCATTACTTCGTTCGTATGAGTCTTAGACCAATTCTCAGATTATACTATTTGAACATATCATTAACTTTAACTAGAGAACGTTTTATAAACATTATGTTTATATAATTACCTGAATTTATTTTCGATATAATTACATACACTTGTATAAACCGGTAGTTTCAGTAAAACATGATGGTTGGCGGCCAGAGCACAGAGGATGGTCAACCTGGCATGATCATTCCAGATGTAGTGCCTCTTGTGGGGGAGGAGTGAGAACACGTGCTCGGAAGTGCCATGGTGGGCGTGATTCAGATGACTATCGTCATTGCGGGGGCGCTGCATACAGGACGGAACATTGTAACACACATCCATGCCCTGGTATAATTTAATTGTTTGTTTAACAACACATCCTATCCTTTTACAAACTGAAAAGCCCGCGTCATTATTTTTTTTTATCTAGTACGTTAGTCGTCATACTGATGTCGTTAGTAACAGATCTATACAAATATCCGCTAATGTTTTGAAGAGAATAATTATGGCAAACATATTTTCAGACTCTAAAGAACATGTGCATTTGTCGAGCTGGACGACATGGTTTCGTCATTCTAAATGCAGTGTTTCGTGTGGGGGAGGGGTTCAAATACGTACTCGATCATGTCATGGCGACAGGGATTCAGACCACCACCATCGGTGCTCGGGATCGACAGTGAGCACGCAACCATGCAACACACATCCGTGTCCAGATACATGTATGTCGACCGTGTCAGTTACATGATACATGCATCATGCGCTTTTTAAAATATTCATTTAAAGTGGAGTCAATACTATTCGTGGGGGCCCACTGTTTAGGCTTTCGTTGGTATCCCTTACCCAAGAATTCACATCCCCGCGAACTTATATACAATCACTTGCTGACCGCCACGACTAAAATTGATTCCACATTACATATTTCTTATTCTTATCGGCCCTGAACTTCTGTTCACTGTTTGTTCAGGTAAAATGAGCATTAACATTTTATGAACAACAAAGACATTTATTCATTCTTTTTCTATTGTCATTACCAATTATCTACATTAAAAAAAATCACCTTTCCGTTAAAGATTACGTTTCCTTAGAATGAAATATGAAGTCCCCTGTTGATAATGAAAAGTCATCTACTGTATGTTAAAGACTTGAAGAAATGAAATATTGAAACGTTATGATTCACTTTCAATAAAGAAGGTCAAGAACTTTTTGCGTTAGTGGTCCGAGAATTGTTTTTTAAAAATGAAGAAAAATCCCTCAAAATGTTACACTAAGGTTGAAATTGTATTTGTTGTGGAAACATTATAAATAGCATAACTCTTTTTAAAAAAAAAAACGAAATACAGTTTATGAATGACTATGTAGCTAAATAGATACAAAGCACTACGTCTTTAGCAACAGTTTGAAATAATAAATCCGAGTCCGAATTTCCTCTATCAGTTTAAAATTTCTAATCATTTTTATTCAATTTGTCATAAATCTAAGTGATAATGGAACTAAAATATTTATAGTCCTTAACTATTAATATTATCTTTATCCAGCTATCATTAGATTTGAATATGGTCAATGATCAACATTGTTAGATTGGTGCCTTATATTGTTTTCAGCATTTTCCAGTAGTTTTGCATTGCGTGCCATACCATTATCTTTATCTTATTTTATCTCAAATGATTATAAAACCTTACTGAAAGTATGCAAAATTATGTTGACTTACAAATTAAATCTTCTAAACTTTTATTTTTTTAGTGCGCTCAAACTTGTTTTATGCAAAGACTTTTTTGTTTCAGCCGAATTCCATATGGTGAAAATATAGAATTTCATATCAATAATAATTCGTTTTATAGATACTTTTTGGTGTTAAGAACAAATTATACTGATGCTATTGAACGTTTTATCAATTCGAATATGAAAACTACGTAAAAAGCATTCTTAAAAAAAGAAAGTAAATTACTTCTTGTGCAAAATTTATCAGAACGAGATTACATTACAATATCTAATTGACTGTGGTTTATTTTTTCAGTAAGCGGTAGATGGTCAACATGGCATGATTCATCTCACTGCAGTGTCTCATGTGGAGGAGGGCTTCGAACACGTACCCGGTCTTGTCACAACCATCATAGAGACCACAAACCCAAGGGTGGCCACCATGATCATTACTACTATCCCTGCCAGGGACCGACAACAAGGACTGAGGCCTGCAACACACAGCCATGTCCAGGTTATTTATCTTCCGGATCTTTACCTTCCCATTTTTAAATTATAAGTCAATTTCTCCTTTGAAACGCCCCTTCTAGCTTATCAAGGTTAAATACACGGCTAAAAAAATTGATGTCTATGGGGGTTTTGTATTGCAACAAACCCGGATGATAACCTATTCCGAATGAATTCCATAAGAAATCTGTTTTCGTTCTAGTGAAAATAATTATGTGTGAATGAAATTCTCTCGCATTATCAGTTTGTTCATTGTGAGATAGCAGTGTGAGAGTTTTTCTAACACTGTGTAATACTACGACGCTTTAAAACGTAAACAAATGTTGTCTGCTGTTGGGAAATGAAAAATGAAGGAGTGATATTATCCATTAAGTAACTGTTTTGCTTAATTAATTACAATTTATCACATTTTTATCGAAAAAACTGTTGTCATGTATACAGCACACGTATGTAGACTCTTGATAATCAACCTTTAATTACATGCTTTATATGATAATACCTGAGGCAGTGTGATTAAACATTTGGTTGACGACGATTACATGATGATTAGATAATTCTTACTTTTATATGATTTATACAGTCGGTTCAAGCATATCTTTTACAATATACACCATAGCATAGCATAGCATTAAAATCTCATAGCATAGCATTGAAATCTCATAGCATAACATTGGAATCTCATACCATAGCATACAATCTCATAGAATTGCATTCGTCATATCATACCATAGCATACCATATCATAGCATAGAACATTCTTTTAACTCGGTTTTAAATGTTTCTATTTGAAAAATTAAATGTTTACGTAATAGATTTGTGGTAAACATTGGCTTCTTATTATTTTACTTCAAAATGTGTGGAACTCTTCTGTGTATGGAGGCGTTTTTGTTCAAATCTCATGGCATACCATAGCATAGCATAGCATAACATATTATTAAGCCCTTCATTTCAATTTCTCATAGCATAGCATACAAATCTCATGGCATAGCAAACAAATCTCATAGCATATCATTAAAATCGCATACCATAGCATCGCATAAATTTGTAAAAGATATGCATGAAATGACTGAATCCGTACTTAATTTTCGAGCCTAGGCGAGCTCAAAGGAATGGCGCCACTGGCGTAAAAAAAATGCTTTGTGCACAACTTCAAGTTGTATATGTCACAACTGTCATATGCTTTCATTTTGACTTGCAATATTTGAAGCACGCAGAGGAAAAAACCGAAAATAATCTTTTGAACGTCATAACAGAAAGTTATCAGACATCATTTTTTAATGTAAAATAATGCGAGAAAAATAATCATAACCCATATACTTATGTGAGATAGTATAATTCCACCGATAGGCTAAGATTCACGGTCTAGAACCCGGCAAAGCCTCGTTCTTAACCGTGAATCTTGTCCCTTCGGTGGAGTTTCACTAACCTACACTCGTCAAAATTGTCCAAATATCTTGGGATAGAATATAGATAGTTCCCCATTCCCCTCCCCTTTCGAAGAAGAGAGGTCATATTGCTTTGCTACTGTCTGTCGTCGGTCGGTCCACCGACAGTTTCTGTTGATTTTCTTTGCACAAGATTTTGGGTACAATCGAGCAATTATCAACAGTTATTTCCCTTGACGCAGAAAAATTCCAATTATTTGCAGTTTCCGTTCATTTTTTTTTTTGGAAAGGAAGCACGTATTGAAAGAAAATTTAATTTACAGATTTATCATAATAATATCAAGGTAAAGTTCTATTTTTGGGTACGATTGATCAATTATCGACAGAGTTATGCCTCTTACAGGTGGAACCATTCCAATTATTTGTAGTTTCCATTTTCTTTGCAGAGGTTTCACTTACTGATAACAAATTTTGAAACAGATTTACCATAATGTCAAGTTTTATCTTGGGTACGACCAAGCAATTTTCGACAGTTATGTCTCATGGACTTATAAAATTCCAAATATTTACAGTTGTCGTTCATTTTCTTCACATTTTTCTTCACAGAGGTTGTATTTACTGAACTGATATATAGAATTATCATAATAATATCAAGGTCAAGTTCAACTTTGTGTATGACCGAGCAATTTTTGGCAGAGTTATATAGGGTCATGCACCTTCGACTTAGAAAGGTTTCAGTTCATTTTCAGATGTTTCCAAGGGAGGGGAGGGGGCTTAAGTGTTTCACAGACATCTTTGTTTCATTCAAGTTTTAAACAAGTTAGTGTTTTCAATACTGTTCAATTTTTTAACATCAAATTGGTTCATTGCGTGTTTTCAAATTAGCAAGCAACCACTCCTCGCTCGCTAGCATTTTGAATATGTGTTCAATCAGCGTGTTTTAGTTTTCGTTTGACAAAGATATCGTTGGGTGTTTATGGTACATTCTCAGCTTGACAATTATTCCTAAGCTTTCGAATGAAAACATTAAAATATCACAAAGTAAATCAAAGTGCAAATTTATTAGATACCAGTTTTTAAAAAAATTCAAAGAAAATTTTATTATTTTCAAATCAAATAACCATAACCAATTTTCTTCAAGTAAACGGTGGTTGGTCAAAATGGCAGAGTCAATCGACGTGTAGCGTTACATGCGGTGGAGGAATAAAAAGTAGCACACGAACCTGTAACAGCCCATCACCGGCTAATGGCGGCCTCTTTTGTTCAGGGTTATCGACAAAAATTGAACCCTGTAATACGAATTCATGTCCAGGTAATTTTTGGTTAAAACAAGTATGTAGAAAATGTTTGTGTGTAGTGCTGCGTATATGTAATGTTACAAAACTTTAGGGAAAATGACCATTGCTCCTAAATCAATGAAGTTTTTCTTTAAAATTTTAGAAACAGTGCGTCTAATTTATATTTTTTTTTTAGTCAACGGTGGTTGGTCAAGATGGCACACCCAGTCTCAATGCAGTGTTTCGTGCGGTGGGGGAGTAAAAGTACAGGTTAGATATTGTGACAATCCGCCTCCACGTTCAGGCGGCCAACAGTGTCCAGGGGTATCAACCCAGAGTGTACCTTGTAACACCAGACTTTGTCCAGGTAATTTTTATTTGAAGAATGCATGATAAATGATTGATTACATTTAATACGACATGTTGCATATTGGATACGTATAATAGTTCAGAACACTCGCAATACCTTAGTAGAAAGTGACGGTATTTTAATTATACAGGGTACTGGTATTTCTTAAAGATTTCAGAAACGGTAGTAATGATTGACATTTATTTCAGTAAATGGTGGGTGGTCACAATGGAAAGTACAGTCAAAATGCAGTGTTTCATGTGGTGGGGGAGTCAGAGTACGAGCTAGGACGTGTACAAACCCACCCCCTGGTCATGGCGGCCAACAGTGTATAGGAATATCGACCCGGAGTGAAACTTGTAACACAAAACCATGCCCGGGTATTAAAAAACACCACTATATTAGAATTTCATTAGATTCCCCACTTTAACAGATACGCTCTTTTAGACTGGTGGTATTATACAACTAGATAATACGGGACTATATGTAATTATCAACGCACAAAATGGACAATTAAATATATGGATATTTTTTAGTTGATGGGGGTTGGTCGAGATGGCAACACACCAGTTGCAGTGTGACATGTGGCGGGGGAGTAAAATCATACGCTCGGACTTGTACCCACCCATCTCCAAGTCCTGGAGGACACAAATGTCAAGGGCCGTCAACCAGGAGTGACGTTTGCAATACACAGCCCTGTCCTGGTAATATTTTTAAACAGTTAAAAAAACTTCATTAAAATAACTTCATAAAATATTGTCGTTGAAAAATAATGTATATAACATAAAGAAATAAGGAAGTGGCGGTGTCAAGTATAGGACTGCCTCTCAATCAGTTTGTTTTTTTAAACTACAGAAAACTAGCTATTAATACAGTTTTATAAGTAAACCCATTTAAAATCAATGTTTATGCAAATACCTTAACGACCTTAAAAAGTAATTGTGCAGGATAAAATAATATATTTTATGCATACACGGATTATTATTCTAAAGTTATATTGCCTTATTTACTAGTTTAAAAAGCAGTTAAATAAGACAAAGCAATTTACATTGACATATATTATTAACAGTTGACGGGGGATGGTCAAGTTGGCAAAATCCATCTCAGTGTAGTGCCACGTGTGGTGGAGGGTTGAGAACACGAACTCGAACGTGTAACCACCCGACTCCAGCCAATGGCGGTCATCAGTGTCAGGGGGGATCACTCCTGAGAGAACATTGCAATACAAGTCCATGTCCAGGTAAGGACGTGTCTTAAAATAAATTGTATTGGAAAATAACGATAATAACGATTCTTTACACATATACTTTTTTTCCACGTTTATAGATATGAAACGAAGTTTCCTCGCTTATTTGCCGCTTTTAAAAAAGAACCGGAAAATTGTGTATTTGATTTGTTGTCTTTATATTTTAGGAATGAATTCAATATTTATTAGTTTTATACGATATAAAAAAAGTTTGGGACAGTTTACGCTTAATAAACCGTTCCAAACCATTTTATATCGTTTCAAACTAATAAGTATTGAGTTCATTCCTTATAATTTACTTTTTTGCTAATAATTGTTATGTACTAGATAAAAAAGGTCATTTGACTATTAAAATGACATCAACATGAACAAAACTCAAATATATCGTTAGGCAGATTGATACATTTTTGACGTTAGTCTTACTATGACGTAGGCAACCTTCTTTATAGGAAATAAAATATTTTTAACCCAATCAAAAAGCACGTTACAAACAAAATTTAACTGAATAAATATTGCTGCCTTGTCTTTATGAGACAGTTCATATTTAGTATATCGACATATATTATTAACAGTTGACGGGGGATGGTCAAGTTGGCAAAATCCATCCCAGTGTAGTGCCACGTGTGGTGGAGGGTTGAGAACACGAACTCGAACGTGTAACCACCCGACTCCAGCCAATGGCGGTCATCAGTGTCAGGGGGGATCACTCCTGAGAGAACATTGCAATACAAGTCCATGTCCAGGTAAGAACGTGTCTTAAAATAAATTGTATTGGAAAATAACGATAATAACGATTCTTTACACATATACTTTTTTTTCCACGTTTATAGATATGAAATGAAGTTTCCTCGCTTATTTGCCGCTTTTAAAAAAGAACCGGAAAATTGTGTATTTGATTTGTTGTCTTTATATTTTAGGAATGAATTCAATATTTATTAGTTTTATGCGATATAAAAAAGTTTGGGACAGTTTACGCTTAATAAACCGTTCCAAACCATTTTATATCGTATCAAACTAATAAGTATTGAGTTCATTCCTTATAATTTACTTTTTTGCTAATAATTGTTATGTACTAGATAAAAAGGGTCATTTGACTATTAAGGTCAGACGACACGTTCCTCAATTTTAAATAACTTTTTCCAGGAATTTGTTAATGGTTTACTACTACTTTCACAAGCTTTCTTGCAAAAAATTAGGGTACCTTACCAGGCATTTCTGCAAAATACTAGATTATGCAATTTCCTATATAATCTTCTTGAAAATACACTTGAATTTCTGATATAAAAATAAATACATCTACAGCACAGCGAAATTCACTAAATTAGAACTATATCTCCGCCGGACATCAATATGAACAAAACTCAAATATATCGTTAGGCAGATTGATACATTTTTGACGTTAGTCTTACTATGACGTAGGCAACCTTCTTTATATGATATAAAACATTTTTTAACCCAATCAAAAAGCACGTTACAAACAAAATTTAACTGAATAAATTTTGCTGCCTTTTCTTTATGAGACAGTTCATATTTAGCAGTTTTTATTTTTTTGGTATATATCATAATTTACGTCAAAGAGAGGTTAAATCAATGAAAATATTGAACATAAATCTAACTGTTTAAATATGATTATGCTGAAAAGTATATGTTATTTTATTTTATGTATTTAAAAAATATTAGTATCAAAGAAAACAGTTTTTAACTAATCGCAAAATTAAAACCGTTACTAAAATGTATTTTTGTTGCAAAAATGATCAAACTAGAATGATATGCACAGCTCCATCTATATAAATTGATGTCATAATTTAAGAAATCAGTTCAAGGAATTGCTCTAAGCTTCATTATAGCAACCCTTGTCACCTCAAATATGGAAACACATATCCACCCGAAATAAAAGCCTTACTACATGTAAAACAGATACTTAAGCGTTGAATATTATTTTTTAAAGATATTCTTATAACTGCAACAGTGTTGCATACCATTTAAGTATCGCGTGTTTGCGCGTTATGAAAATTTGTATGTACACACCGCCGCAGTTATGAGTCTATATCTTTCAAAACTTAATGATTTATTGCTTATATCTCTACATTTATTAAACTTCTTGTTTTGTCTTTAAATGTGATTTATAGCCTAAAATTCCAATTTCATCCAAAAGATAAGTTCAAATTAATGGTAAAGCCGCTGTAACAGCCACAAGCGCGAACTTTGATTTTCGCTTTGGACATTGCATTTTAAGCTTTGAACATCCTGTCTGTGTTATGGTGCTATATCTGCAGTAGCATTGCACACACGAAAGAATACATGTATGTTGAATGTAAAAATTTAGAGTTGGTGTTGTATCAAACATGCCTACATATGACTATTGAAGTATTCATTTTGGTGTTTGTAATTATTTGTAGCAAGAGTAATTTTTTAACACTTAAGTCGGAACTAGCATGTTTCCTGTCCATTGTTAATGTATAAAAAGAACTGTTTTCAATGAAAAGGTACATTGGCTTAGGAAGCCGCATTTAAAACAAATCCTTTTCCCCCCTCATAATTGCTACCAGGATTCAATATAAAACCGAAACCGAAAAGATTCATAATTGTAGATTTCAGTTCAGTAACTTGATATCAATCATAAATATTTTTTTAAGTAACTGACTTATGGCTAAAAATAAACATTGTTAGTTCCAACGACTACCACTACGACAACAACTACCACTACTACACCACCAACTACCACTACGACACCACCAACTACCACTACGACACCACCAACTACCACTGCGACACCACCAACTACCACTACGACACCACCAACTACCACAACGACACCAACTAAACCTCCACCTACAACTACAATGTCGACAACCTCAACAACGAAAAAAAAGTTTTTTACAATCCGTGCTGTGTTGAATTAATTGAATTCATTTAGTCTTTTTTTCCAAATAGAAAAGTCTTAATATCCTACATTAAAAGTTTTATATGACTTACAAACTTCTTGAATATCAAGATAAGATTGACTTTTTTAAAATTGTCTGGGTATAAATTCAAAATAAGATCTTGATTTAATACAAAGGGACTTGAATAGTAGAAATAATTTCAAATGCTATTGTAAACGTATTGCGTTTGGCTGAGTCAACGTGTGTTTAAAGAGTTGCATGAAGTCTTGTTGAAATCTATCCATTCGTATTTTGGTTTTTCTTGTTTGGAAAAAGACCTAACAGAAACGAGCCAGCGTAGAGGATAGTGTATTTTGATTAAAAAAACCCCACAAAATTATATCTTCAGTGTTTTTTTTCAGAAGAAATCATATTAAATTCAAACTAATAGTTGGTTTGGTTCTAGATTGGTAATCTTGACGGTGAAAATTGGCTTACTTCTATCATGACGTCCAAATTATAGTATACTCAAGCGATAAAAACCCATAAAGCCCAAAGTAAGGTTAAAAAAAAAAAGAATATGGAAAAACAAATATCTGTTCGTTACGTCATCAAGTCTCATGAAATAATGTAATTTATTTGGTCAAATCCATACGAGGATATGAATACAGATGAGTTATGTATACTACACACAATTTCACGCGATCATAATCTACAAATCCTGAATAGATTCTTAAATTTAGTATACATTTGTTGCAAGTTATCATAAACACTCTCAATTACATGCATACCATATTTTCTTTTTTATGCTTTTCTAAAACACCTCTTAGATTTACATAACGTACATGTACAACCAATAATTTAACAATGTTAAAGGTATGGATTAAATGTAACGGATGATATAAATATAACGCTAATTCTAAAAAGACAGCATTTGTAATCTAATGATGGGGTTAAATAGTAACTAGAATGTACTTGTAAAGAAAAACGATTATGGAGAACTGGATAGAATGTTACTACTTTTACTGATGTTAAGTCACATAGCGGCTAAGAAATTGAAAAGGAAGCTATAGAGAACAGACTATCAGAGGACTTTTCAGGAGAAATGATACCCAAAACAAAGATAAGATTCATGAGCACAGTGTTTTTCCTTGAAAATTTGAGAGACAAGCTTTTAAATTTGTTATGGAACGATACAAACAGAGATCAGAAGGTGTTAGATTATGATGGTAAACATGCGCGTTCAATGGACCATACACAAGGTCGGTTATATTGCGATTGCAATTGTAATTCGGGATTTTCATAACTTGGAGCTATGGTTCGTAACACGAGTTATCTCTCCATTAGAGAAGGTATACGCTATTTTACCAGTATAAAAAAATGGTCATAATAAACTTTTTTTGTCTTGTTTAATCGGTTGTTGATGTAAATTGTCAATGTAAAAAGGCAAATGTGCAATTAAATAATGGTGTAATAATGCAAAAAAGTTCGGAGATTTGAATAGCGCGTTTAATTGTGGCATCGTTTTTGAAAGCGCGGGGGGGGGGGGGGGGGGCATCAAAAAATCTTGACAAACCATGAAAATCCTAATCCTTCTGTGTAGGGGGGGGGGGGGGGGTATAGTGAACTGTACTGCGTACCTTTAATCATAACTTCGATTTCACTATTCATTTCCTTCTTTTCACAAATTCATTTCAATTTTTTTTTACATGGATGGTGCTCCCCAAAAAGTGGTTGGGGGGACTAAGTTTATTCACTTTTTAATATTTTAACTTATGAAAACTATCTGTTGCAAAAAAAAGTGGGGGATGGGGGCTCCCTGCCTCCCCCCCCCCCTCTTATTCTTCAGCTAGGGGGGGGGTCAATATTCTACGTCGAAAAATAACCCCCGGTCATTATTCTACGGGGGTCATTATTCTTCATTACACCGGACGTGAGCCAAGTTTTTTTTACTTCTTTGACTAATTTTCAGTGACGCTGTATTACGATGTCGACCCCAAAATACGTGAATCTTTGACAGCTTTGACAGAAATTTTCAGACAGTTACAATCAATTTTTTTGCTAATGAAAATTTTATTTCATATCACATGTTTTATTCTTATTTTAATTCAGTGTGAAATAAGTAAATATAGCAGCTCGGTACATCTCAACTCAAGTGATTTATTTTTTAATGTGATGTACTATATTTTCTGAAGCATAAGAGAAATTGTTTTGTTCATCACTTTGTCAAAATCATTCTGTGAGTTTTTGAAATGAAAATATTTTATTTCGTTTTTACTTAAAAAAACCAAATAATGTGTCTGGAAACCTAAATAGTAAAACTACAACGCTTTTGCGTAGCTTATATATAAGCACTAATTCAATAAGAAAAAAAATTCTTTTTTTTTGAAAGTTGTGTGAATGTCCTGGATATTATTGACAAATAATAAAAATGCGAACAAAAAATTAACAAAAACATTGAAGTAAAAAAAAGTAACAAGTTTAAAAAAAAAAAAAAATCCCCCTTCCCCTCCAAAAAGAAAGAATTTTTATGAGTAAGAGATAATTATGTCAACTTGGTAATTTAAATCCTCTAACAAAAAGCTAGTATTAAGGATATGTCACGTGATAATTTGGAGGATAGTTTGATATACATATATAAATATTGATAGCTATTTATTCTTGAAGGACACACGTGACGTGCCTTCAGTTAGATTAGGATAAGTAGTGCATTTTATTTCGTAACTAACATATTACAAGTAATTGCAGGTTTCAATGGGTAAATGTTTTTTTTAAGAATCTACTCGACAGATGATACTCTAATATCTTGCTATGTTCTTCAAACATTTTAACAGATAAACAGAGGTGTCTTATCAAGGTTGGCAATCCTTTAGGAACACAGCTAAAGGTGTGTAGGAAGAGAAATAGCAAGACTGAATAAGGTATAGTCTGTCCCAAACTATTGCTTCCGTCACATTTGGACATTTTCAATCAAAGTACATATATCTGTGAAAGAAATACATGTACAATTAAAATGCATTTAAGACAAAATATCAATAATATCTTCTTTGATACATTATCATTATGTACTTGGAATAATTGTTTTAACCTTGAGGTATTTATATATATATATTTCCAATACCTAAGCAAAATGTGGATCGAGGAACAGAGTATAGTTATAAATTATAAGTATAATGTTTAGGAGAGAGGTGTGTTGGCATATGCACAAACAGCTTTCAATATATCTTGTGTCAAATATCGGACCTACTCTGGCGTTTTTCGATATTCTACCTACATTCAAAGTTGGATAATTTGAACTTGTTTTACAATGAACTAATTATAACTCTGTATTGCCGACAAACTAGATCACAGGATGAATCTCTGTCATTCAGTCAATTGAAAGGTGACTGAAAGGTAACTGAAAAGTGACTGACTCTGTGCCATTTAGTCACCTTTCCAGACCATTCAGTTAACATTCAGTTGACGGAATGGCAGAGCTTCATCCTGTGGATGTAATAATATTACTACTTACTAGCAATTTGGACGATATCAAAGTTTAACAGAATCAATTCCTCGACACAGCTTTGGTAAATTGCTGCAGTTTAGAGATTTGCTATCATCTTCACAACCATTAAAAATGGTATAATATAAAAATCATATCAGGATAAAGCTCTATCTTCGAAAAAATCCTGGAAAATAGCAAACAGAAAAGTAGTTTTGAATCAAATATGATTTATGTTAGTTTTAAGCTCACTTGAGATGAGAGCTGAATTGAGCTTATCTGGTCTTTTTCATTGACGTCGTCAGACTGCCGGTCCGTCTGCATGACTCTAATCGTTACAGATATTATACTTTCTATCCCGAACCATTATGCGAATTTTAATCAAAATAAGATCAAACACTCTTAGTTAAAGAAGAATCTTTATAAAGTTTATATAAATAATGGATCACGTCATTATTCAAGGGGATACAAGAAGGAAATATTTTAGACATTTAAAAAATATATCTATCAAAAGACTATTGCAATGTAGCGATAACAAAGGGTATTAAAAATCAAAAGACCGCAGGAAAATAAAAAAACATGAGTTGAGCAAACATGGACCTCTACAAAAGTAAGAGGAAGGATGATGTGCCGTGGAGGAGTGAGCATCCTCTGCTGACTGGTTGTGCTCTTTGTCGTACTTGGAAAAACGGGAAAATCCGTAGACAAATTGGTGATTAATAAACAATAAGTATAAAGAATGATATAAATTTCATTTGCACATACAATACATGTATATATATTGTATGTGCAAATGAAATTTATAAGCATATTTAGTACAAATGACAAACCTATTGACAAGATCATTTTCAACAATTTTAAGGGAGAGAAAATGAGGGAAAGAAGGAAATGGAGAGTGGGGGGAGAGAATGGGGGGAATCAAGAGGATGCATGTATCATGTCAGAAATATTTTACTAATACATAGGCATCATCAAAATATTTACTGCCGAGTTGTTGTATTAAGACAAGGTATACATAGATCGTGCAATATGTAAATATGTCAATGGTCAGGATCTACCTGTACATGAGAAAAAGCCAGTCAGTCCATTGGTTTAAGAAATTATCATATTTGCCTTGTTTTGTTGCAGTGTATTTAAGTGTAGTTATATGGGTTTTGAGATCAATCAGGAATTCATGGATTGATAAGTTTTCCTATAGACATCTTTTCCTGTATATGTAAGATTTAATTATAAGAAAAATTATACCCAAATAAATTAAATTAGGGGTTCCTAATATGAATGATTTTTCTTCTAATGTAATACATGTATGTAAACCTTTTCTGTCACATATTAATATAAAGAGGCTTAAAAGATTTTAGACATAAAAGCAGTCCCAAAACAGATGCAGGATAGTTTTTTCGTTACTTTGACATAAAGAATACAACTTTGTGTCAGTTTTACATATTTAAATAAAAATGAAATAAATAAAAATATATAATAAATAAATAAATTTTAAAAAATCAAAATATACTGATTTATTCTAAATTGCAACCATTGCAATTTAGAATCTTAAGTGTATAAAAAAGGAAATGTGAAGATATTTTCCCACTGGAGGTCTGAAATTTCAAAAAACTTTCCCCATTTCATTTTTCCTAGAGGAGTCATTTTTTCTGTAGTAAGAATATTGTAGATATATTTTGTTTCTTTTTTGTTGTTACAAAATGTTTTAATATTATGAGGAAGAAATAGTCTTGAGAGACTTGCTTTAATTGAATTCCTTAGTGATGCATAATTCAGAAAATTTGTTTTTATCTTAATTTTGAATGGGAAATCTTCTAAAGAATAAAAATTTCCATTTTCATCAAGCAAATCTGCTATGTATACTATGTTTGTTTTTATCTTAATTTTGAATGTTAAATCTTCTAAAGAATGAAAATTTCCATTTTCATCAAGCAAATCTGCTATGTATACTATGTTCTTATCAAACCAGTTTTTATAAAAAACTGTTTTATTTTCAATTTTGATTTTCGGGTTGTTACAAATAGGCTGAATAAATTTATCCAATGAGTGAACTACTATTTTTTCTTGAATTATTTGAAAGACAGCAAGTGTATCTTTCCAGAAGGGATTTTTTTTCCTTTTTAACGACATTAATATAGTCTGATCCAGTTTTTAATATTTTTTTTATAGATACAGTTTTGCCAAGCAGCACTTTCCGTTTTGTTTCTTGGAAATAAAGATTTCTTTTTATCCATGTTGATTTTAATCCCAGATTGTAATTGTTAATATCAAGCATTTAAATCTCCATTAATATAGTCTTGCACTACTTGCTTTCTTTTACGTTAACTACTTTGTAATGCCATAAAAAATTTAAAAAAGAGTTTCATTCAGATTTTTCATAAAAATATTTGATATGGAGGGTAGAGAAATGAAGAGATGATTTAATTGTGCAATAAGCAATGATTTTATCAGAGTTATTCCGCCAAGTGGAGTAAGTCGTCGTTTACTCCATTGATTAATGATATGCTTGATTTTTACTAATTTCTTGTCATAATTACATGTAAGTTTTGGTGTATTTGTTAAATCCACATCAAAATATATATCTAAAAGTTTAAAGGTGCTTGTGCATTGAAAGGTCATTTCCTCACATATTCTATCAGAGGAGTATTTTTTACTACAAACTGTACTAATCCAGACAAGTTGAGTTTTTGATATATTTATTTTGAGTCCAGAAATTTGATAAAAGTTATTTAAAATTTAACTTTCTAATCGCTTCTCTGAGTGACCTCTCACTGCCATCTAATATAATAAGGGTATCATCTGGATACTTCAATAACAAAAATTCGGAATTATCTGTTAATACCATTTATACTTTTATTATTTTTCAATTTATTAGCTAGTACTTCAGCACATAGTAAAAAGATATATGATAAAATTGGATCACCCTGACGACAACCACGCCCTAATTAAAATTTTTTTTTAAATATTATCTTCCTTATCACAGGTGAAATGAGTGTTTTGTAAACATAAAATATTGCAATGGGTTTGTCGATAATACTGAAAGGCATCTTTTCTTTTCTTAAATTCGTGCAGACCCTGACAGTTAGCAGATATAATTTTTACCGAAGACATGTTACAGAGAAAGTTTGCTTACCTTGTATGATTCGCTGGAAATACAACAACACGGTCAAAAAAAACTCTTGTAAGAGGGAATAATTATACTAGTCTGAGGTTGATACATGATTGAGAAGGGAAACATAAAGAAGGGGGAAAGTGTTTTAAAATTCAATGCAGTTTTTTTTTTATCAAAATACATATTTATAAACACAAGTAATTCGGACATTGTCCTTGATAGTTTTTAGTGTGGATGAGGAAAATTCAATTATTTTCCGGAGTCACTTGGATCATCTAGTGTATTAACAAGGTCACAGACAAAGTTTTCCATGATCAACATCATCAACTACCACTGAGACACCACAAACTACCAACACGACACCACAAACTGCGATAACAACACCATCAATTACCACAAGACACCATAAACCATCGCTACGGCATCACCAACTACCACTAGTACTACAACAACAACTACATACCACTTCAACAACCAAGGCCCTTAACTACAACTACAAAGTCGACACCGACAACAAGAAAAAAAAAGTTTTTTTGCATTACGCGCTGCATTAAATGAAATATTATGTAGTTTATTTTCTTTATAAAAAGGATTTTTTTAGAACATCAAGATAAGTAAAGAATTTGTTATAAATGTGTTGGTATAATTTCAAAAATAAGACACAAAGATTTAAAAGAAATGTGATTACAAATACTGTTTTAAAAAATTTCAGTTTATTTTAAAGAATTTTACATAAATATTATAAAAAGTTTTGTAAATAAATTTGCCCCTCTCTTGTAGATTTTTGCAGTGACAAGGTGTTACAGTAGTAAATAAATTATATTGACCTATCAATGTATTCATTGCCCTATATATTACTCTTCAAGATAAGAAAAAAGCGAGTGATTCGCAAGTACGTTACAACTGCACAAGGATTAACATCAATGGAAATCAGTTATTTTTGGTGTTTAATTTTTATTCTGGTAATTCTTTCTAGTGTTTCCTCAGGTAAGATTTTAATTCTAAAAATCTAAGATATATCAACTACAACTATATTGAAATGGATAAACATTTTCATGAAATTACTTAAATTTGTAAAATAAAATCATAATTAAACCACTGAATAGAAATGACCTCAAGCAGATAATACATTGGCAATTCTAGTCACTCTCTTGACATCTTTATGGATATCTTAGGAATTGATTCAGTAAAAAATAATCGGTCAAATGATCACAGTAAATACTGTATAAAAGATTATTTTCACCATACGAGTTTTTTGCCCTTTATCAAATGCAAACGGGTTCAATCCGTTTTGAATTCGCAGAGACAAAGTTGTTTAAAGAGAGGTAATATGAGGCATTGGAACTCGCCAAATCCTCACCCGCTGACAACGAGTGCAAAAGGAACAAAAATATAAAAGGGCGAATATTTCCATGTAAACGCTAATCAGCGTGACATGGTCAAATTAATGGAAGTGTTTTTCTACAGTGACACATGGGTTGGAGGATAAAAGGTTCATGCGTTCACATTTATTTTTTTAAGTGTTTTTCATCATAAAGTAATAAAACAAAAATAGAACTTAATAACACATCCTTTTATTGATTACTGTGTTACAGCGATTCTTTCTCCACTATGTCATATCATTTGTCAATCATAATGCTAACTATTAAATTTTTCTATAATGTTAATAATGAAAAAGACCCCCAGAACTGCATATTTCAATAAAATATAAGGAAGTTCTGAATCAAGTTTTCCTTTCAGTTAGCAGTATTTAGTCAACTTGGCATGGTGAATCTGAATGCAGTGCAACATGTGGTGTAGGCGTTAGGACAGGTATTCGGTATTGCCATATTTTCAATCATTATTACAATCATAACCGCCCGGGAACGAGAATCAGAACTGAACCCTGCATCAAAGATCCATGTCAAGGTTTAAAATTTCTTCACCTATAAATTATACGTTGATGATCACGTTGATGATACGTTGATGTTGGTAATGCATGTAATGACTATTCTCTATTTTATTATCTGAGTTTAATTGACACTTTGTTAAGCATTGCTTGATCAGCTTGCCCTCAATTGTTAACACGTTGTTTTATCACTATGTAAAAAGAAAGTAACTCTTTCAAGATTTAAAGGAGCATTGTGTATTCGTTTTCATTTAGATTAAACTTTCTGATATCTTTGATCTTATAGGGAACGGTGGATGGTCACACTGGAGTGGACTTCACAAACCCCACAGTTGCAGTGAAACGTGTGGCGGGGGAGTAAAGCATATAACCCGGAGTTGTAGCAACCCACATCCAGCAAATGGCGGCCAGAATTGTCAAGGACCATCAACCATGACTGTAGCTTGCAAAACTGAGCCATATCCAGGTAACATTTAGCTCCAATGTACCTGCTTAATGTTGTCGTTGAAGAAAAGTCTTTAAAAATTCGTACAAAGTTTGTGTTCATATATGGCGGTCAATTTTTAATACGCTTTAAATTTCTCCGAGTATGCCAGGTAAAAAAAAATGTGACGATGTTGACGGATTAAAAAATGTAACAAAACAATGTATAGAAATTTAGTTGAGAGACCGTGTTAGTCCATAGTGTAGATCATCAAACAAATGTTAACTATTGTCGAAGACAGAATTAATGTTATTCCGTTAGAACTGACGCAAAGCTGATGCCAGTATTTTTTTCGCAGCGGGCAAGAGCCGGATATTATTTTAGACCCTTAGTTCATACGGTCAAAGTTGCAACAAAATTGTCAATTGTTCTGATATATGAATTACACTGAAATGCAAATTCATGCTTATGAAAGGGTGTGTGTAAATTGTGTTTCTATATTTTTTAGTAGAAGCTTTTTTTAAAATCGCTTTTTAAAAATGAAAATGTTATTTTAGTAACAATCTTGTTAAAGTACTGCATTAAAGTGCTTTATTAAAAAAAATCTTAATTCATACAAAATGTATGAGAGAGAGAGAAAGAGAGAGAGAGAGAGAAAGAGAGAGAGAGAGAGAAAGAAATACAAATATAAATGAAAGAGTTCGTTTTTACAAGACTGATTCATGTAAGTAGAACCACCCGAACCACCTGATCAGTTTGGCAAATAGATGCAACCCTCAAGTCTTTTGGTAATTGATTTTGATCAGGTAAAATGAAGTTCAGCGCCCCCTTGTTTTTTATACATTCTAAATAAGATAATGATATACTGAAAAAAAATTCGAATGTAGTGCAATTTTATGCGTATGATTGTTTTTTGTTCTTTTATGGTCGATACAACGACCTTGTCAGCAAATACAATCTTCCACTGGGTCGCATGCTGACTGACGTTTTTCATACCATAATCAATCACCTAATTGTCTACAGACTTTCCCGTTTTTTTTCCCGATTACGACAAACAGCACACGGCGTGTGTGGCCGGTTAGAGGAGGATGCCCACTCCTCCTAGGCACCTCTGATCCTTAGGCTAATTCTATCTATTTGGAAGTCCGTTTTGCTCTGCCTTGAATTTGTATTTCGTTTTATGGATTTTTGAGATAGTTCACGGTTTGTTATTGTCATTTTCTTCATGTAAAAAGAAACACATTATTTTATAGATTTAAAGGAACATCTTGTATTCGTTTTCTTTCAGATTAATCGTTGTGAATAATTTTTATCCTCTAGTTAATGGTGGATGGTCACACTGGAGTGGACTTCATAAACACCACAGATGCAGTGTTACGTGTGGCGGGGGAGTAAAGAATATAACCCGGAGTTGTAGCAACCCACATCCAGCGAATGGCGGCCAGAATTGTCAAGGGCCTTCAACCATGACTGTAGCTTGCAAAACAGAGCCATGTCCAGGTAACATTTATCTTCAATGTACCTGCTTAATGTTAAGAAAGTCTTATATAATTCGTACAAAGTTTGTGTTAATTAATGTCGGCCAATTGTTAATACGCTTTAAATTTCTCGGAGTATGCGAGGTATAAATATGTGACGATGTTGACGGATTAAAAAATGAAACAATACAATTTGCAATGTATAAAACTTTAGTTGAGAGACCGTTTTAGTCCATAGTGTAGCACATTAAACTAATGTTTACTAGTGTCGAAGACAGAATTAATCTTACTCCGTTAGGACTGACGCAAAGCTGATGCCAATATTATTTTCTTCCCAGTGAGTTGGCAAGCGTCGGACAGCATTTTTGACCCTTAGCTCATACGGTCAAATTTGCGCAAAAACTGTCAATTGTCTGATGTATGAACAACATTGCAATGCAAATTCATGCTTATGAAAGGGTGTGTGTAATTGTGTTGAGAGAGAGAGAGAGAGAGAGAGAGAGAGAGAGAGAGAGAGAGAGAGAGAGAGAGAGAGAGAGAGAGAGAGAGTTACATATCCCTGAATTGCGCGGTTTTCAGGTAAGGAAATATATAAAAAATGCAGACACGATACACGATAGAATTTGCTTCTTATTTTGACGCCATAATTTTCACTTTCTAAATAAGTTTATAAAAATAATACTTCCAGTGTTTGTACATTATAACTTGTTCAGTCGGATGCAGCTAGAATGGTATTTTTTTTTATTCTTTTATCAAGGTGTTTTTGAAATGTTCTAAATACACAAATTTCCCAAATAACTTATGGACATTAGACGTCTTGGTCAAAATCATTATACTTACTCAGTCTATTTGATGAAGTAGAAGTGACCACTGAGAAGAAAAAAAAAATTAAATTCATAAACATTTCGGAACAAAGTATTTAGAACATTTTTTTTCATAAGAAATGAATAAAACAAAATAAAAACTAGAACTACAACAAATTTAAAAAAACACATCGGATAACAAATATTAGGTTACATATTGATAGGACCGACTTGTTTTGCATTAAAGTTGACTACATTTTATCGTGGAGCCTCTTACTTGAATATATACAAGAAATTGTTGATTTCAACTTTACGCCTGGTACTTTAAACTTAGCCAATTGAAAATTCAAGTCTGACTTAAGAGTAGAGAATGTGAACAGACGATGTTTATTCTTTTTACTCATTGGTTATTAATCAAGTCCGTCAAAATCATCATTCTATTAGTTGATAATACTGAAAATAGTGTTAAATTTTGAATAAGAAATAAAACTAAAAACGGACAAGGTTGATTAAATAAACAAAATTACATTCTAAGCACTATATGGTAAGTTATAGTATAGGAATTCAATGTGATGCAGTCATTTTATGCTATTGGTCTAAATGATTTGAGTCCGTTCTCCCAGAAATTGTCTTTGTTCATTTCGTGTCCGTCAAATGAGAATTATGGTCAGACATTAGTACAGTAAAACTCGAAAGTCGAAAAGCCCTAATTAAGTCCAATAAGTAACACATGAGGCCTACTAGTGAGTGAAATAGACGCCAGGCTAACAACAACAATCCCTGACAATGCCTGTTTAGCTATGACGATTAGGATAATGCATTGGAGCGAAAACCTATTTAAATAAGGAATAAGGAATCATTCTTTGAGTATTATGAGGTGATAATTTTGGTCGGGGCGTGATCAAATCAAATAAAGCCCGAAGGGCTTTATGATAGATTTCATAACGCCCCGACCGAAATTATCACCTCATAATATTCAAAGAATGATTCCTTATTACTTATATATATATAATTTCAAACCATCGTACGATTTTATATTAAATATGAATAAGCAAACCCCGCTGGCGCCTCAATTTGCCTTTATGAGTTATATAGTACAAAATCGATACGTAGTGTTATCACAGGCAAAGACACTGGAAAATGTAAATATATGGGCATGGTCATAATTTGGGTTAAAAATTATTTGTCTGATCTTCATGTTTACAATGCTTCAGTAAGGCATTTTAATAGGCAACCACAATGTGAGTATCATCCGTTGAGTTATAAGCGAGTAACAGAGTTTACAATTCTTTGCCATGTAAACAAAATTTGTGTTTACATTTTGAATGTTGAAGTGTAAAATCCAGTTTTAGACCTGAAATGATTGTGTAAAACGTAAGGAACTGTTAATTTATGCTAAAAACGAAAAAGAAAATACGATAGACAAATCAGCTTGAAAAAAACATTTTACTGGTATATTGAACCTACACTTGCTAAACAAAAACATGGCATGAGCCTAGTTTATATGACAAAGAATTGTGAGCCTTGGATCTGGCTTAAAACTCTGAAATGTCACATGATCATTAGAATTACATTCCTAGAAGATTGTAAATAATGAAAAAGTAAAAGTGAATTTGACCAAAATCGTGACCATGCCCCTTCATGGAGCTTTGGAGAAAAAATTGTTCAGGACGACTTGTCTGACAAACTTGCGTTTTACGTTACATGTTTTGGTTGTATTCGGCGAAACTTTTGAAATGCAAAGGACAGGAAAAGACACTTTGGTGCTGAAAGTTTCTGGCATGGCCAACTTAATTAACTTTTTGATAAACGAACTCAACCATAAATAGTTGAATTTTATTATATTTTAAAACAATATATACTTGTTTACGTTAATATGTTGATATTTTTTCTTGTAATAATTAATAACACTGAATCTTGTGAGATATGTTTTTAAAACAATTTGGTCAGCTTGACTTTCCACAATGGTCAAGTGTTACGATGGTCAAGGAATTGTAAGGACCTATAAATTGATATGTGAAAGATAAGAAAAGGCCAATGACACTTAGGGACTTCAATGGTGCAGAAGGACTAAATTTTAATTGCCGTTTTATTTCTATTCTTTTTGCAATTCTTCCTAATGTTTTTCCAGGTAAGATTTATTTTGAAAATATACTAATGATATCTATATCATTAAAGTGGATAAAACGTTATTATATAACGTATTAGTATATGATTCAACATCTGTTTTAGAAACACTTGGTGCAAACTTAATGTGTGCCATTTTAGCTTCTTATAGATAACAAGAGGCCAATTGGCCTTAACGGTCACCTGAGTAGCATATATCCAATACACAAACTTGTCATGGAGTCTCATATATGCATCTAATTAATTAGGTTTCATACTGGAGTAGAAAAATTATAAATTTGTAATGACAACCACATTTAATTCAAAAAGAAAACCTATAATTTTGGTGAAAAACTAAAAGATCTGGTCTACAAAATAATGAATTTAGTTTTCCTTTCAGGTGTGTGGGAGTAAAGAAGATAATTTTTTAACGTTATATGCATTAGCATCTATACATCCATTTTGGCCCTGCCCTAGAGTCAAAACCGATACCCCAGGGGACATGAAAATTAAAATTTCAGTAGAGGACTTCCTGGTAAACATAATTATTAGTCGTTTTTTTATACAGATGTGTGAGAATAGAGAAGAAGATTTTTAAACATTACATGCATTAACACTTTATCGCCATATTGCCCCCCCCCCCTTCATGTCCTGAACCCCTGACCCAGGGGCCATGAATTTCACAATTTAGGTAAAGGAGATTGTGGATATCATAACCATGTATTCAGTTTTTTGCCCACATGGGTGGGAGTAGAGAAGAAGATTTTTTAAGATTTAAATCATTTTTACAATATGGCCATATTGGCCCCACCCTAGAGCATGAACACCTAACAAAGGGGTCATGAATTTCACAATTTTAGTAGAGAGCCTCATGGACATCATAATCATGCATTTAGTTTTTAACAAATATATATGGGAGTAGAGAAGAAGATTTTCAAAGATTTAATACATTTTTACTATTTGGCCATATCGGCCCCACCCTAGAGCCTGAACCCCTGACCGAGGGGTCATGAATTCACAATTAAAGTAGAGGGCTTCATGGACATCATAACCATGCATTTAGTTTTTAACAAATATATATGGGAGTAGAGAAGAAGATTTTCTAAGATTTAATACATGTTTACTACATGGCCATATTGGACCCACCCTAGAGCCTGAACCCCTGACCCAGGGGTCATGAATTTCACAATTTAGGTAGAGGGCTTCATGGACATCATAATCATGCATTTAGTATTTAACAAATATATATGAGAGTAGAGAAGAAGATTTTCTAAGATTTAATACATTTTTACTACATGGCCATATTGGCCCCACCCTAAAGCCTGAACCCCTGACCGAGGGGTCATGAATTTCACAATTTAGGTTGAGGGCTACATGGACATCATTATCATGCATTTAGTTTTTAACAAATATATATGATAGTAGAGAAGAAGATTTTCTAAGATTTAATACATTTTTACTATATGGCCATATCGGCCCCACCCTAGAGCCTGAACCCCTGACCCAGGGGTCATGAATTTCACAATTTAGGTAGAGGGCTTCATGGACATCATAATCATGCATTTAGTATTTAACAAATATATATGAGAGTAGAGAAGAAGATTTTCTAAGATTTAATACATTTTTACTATTTGGCCATATTGGCCCCACCCTAGAGCCTGAACCCCTGACCCAGGGGTCATGAATTTCACAATTAAGGTAGAGGGCTTCATGGACATCATAACCATGCATTTAGTTTTTAACAAATATATATGGGAGTAGAGAAGAAGATTTTCTAAGATTTAATACATTTTTACTATATGGCCATATTGGCCCCACCCTAGAGCCAGAACCCCTGACCCAGGGGCCATAAATTTCACAATTTTGGTAGAGGGCCTCATGGACATCATAACCATGCATTCATTTTTTTCCTCACTTGTGTGGAAGAAGATTTTTGAAAATTTGGCTTTTTTGCATATTTGGCCCTGCCCGTGGCACCCCAGGGGTGGTAGAGCCATAAATTTCACAATTTAGATTCTTCTTACCATAGAGATGCTTCACACCAAAAATGGTAATGATTGGCCTGGTAGTTTTCAAGAAGAAGTTAAAAATGTAAAATTGTTAACGCCCGACGCACAACGCACGACGACGGACGAAGACCAATTGCAATAGGTCACCTGAGTGACTCAGGTGACCTAAAAATAAGAACATTAGATTTGAGAATTTTTGACCTACACAATCATCTGTCAGTAATAAATAATATGCATACACATTTGTCTTACAAATTGATGCAAACATTCAACCTCACTTCCACCTTATATTTTTCTTTCATTACTTTTAACCAAATTCAAAAAAGTGTTATCTAGTCTTGCTGTTAATCCTTTCAAATTCATCAATTCCGTTACATTTTATGCCATGGCTGGATCTAATATTTTTATCAAAATAATCATAAACAATATTTTGAAAAATGTAAAGAGTAAAAGATATTTTAATTCCGTTTGTCTTGCTTAAAAATAATGTGTCTTAATTTAATTATTATTCAAATATACCATGGATTTGAACTGGAGATTTTTTTTACAAAAACAAATCGAGAATACATATATTATAGCCTTGAATAATGATTTTTTTGAAGTATACAGTGTCAAAACTGCAGCGATGTGTGCATACAAATTGAGTAACGCGCGCTAGCCCGTTATGAAAATTTGTATGCAGACATCGCTGCAGTTATGAGACTGTATACTTGAAAAAATAATGATGTAATGCTTATATTTACATTTTTTTAACTTCATGCCGTGTCTGCTAATGTGATTTATACCTTAAATTTCCTATCGTATCCTAAGGGTAAGTTCATATTAATTAAAGAGCCAAAGTACAAGTAACAGCCACAAGCGTGAACTATATGTGTGTGACGTTGCAGTTTACAGCGTTCAACGTTTGTTACGTCATAATAAAACTCGCCATTTTCACCTTTGAGTACCCTGTGTACATTACAGTGTTATATACTGCTGTAGCTTTTAACTTTCTTTACAAGCAAAAAATATGTGGAATGTAAATATATTGTTACACACTACTTGACATCAACTTTTACGAATAACTAAGCTATGAAGCAGTAAAATGCTGTTGGTCGTTTTCTAACAGAGGTTAGCCAACCTGACACTGTCATTTGTTATCTATTGTCTCGTGTGGTGTAGGTGTAGGAACACCTGCTCGGTCTTGATTTCTTGTTCGTAATGACCATTGCAAAGTAATTCTACAAGGATATCTATAGAAACAAACATAGGTAATCACAGATTACAAAGCTCACCGAGACGAGACATCACCCTTATGAGACTTCACCTTTATGAAACCACCTTTATCATATTAAATGAAAATCATACTTTATGATCTTGAATATTCATGGATTCTGTTTTGACACAATATCGTATATCATCTGTGAAAAATGTATGATAATCATATGTTCATATGTTAATGTTAATCAAAACAATAATATAAAATTAAATATTGCATCCTATCATATTTATAACATATATCATATAATACAATAAAATACCAAAATAAACAATGATGAGATATGATATTGTAACGTATGATATGACATTGTATTGTGTTATACGTAATTGTATTTGATCACATAATACAATATCATAATATATATAACAATATAGTTTTATAGTACAATATCATATAACATAATACATCATAATATTGAGACATATGATATTATATTGTATAAAATAGTATGATATTGTATGATACTGTATCATTTTTGATAAATAATATACATAATATGATATTGTATCATATGAAACAATATAATTTGATATGTATAACATTGTATCATATCAAATGATACAATATTATGTGATAAAGTAAAATATTATATAATACAATATTATAATTATACATATTGTATCATATGATACAATAAAATATTTTACAATATCATACAAAACAATTTCATGTAATGTGATAATATATCATATTATAAACCAATATCATATTATACAATATCGTATGATACGATATTATATAATATTACAGTATCATATTATACATTCAATTTCATATGATATAATTCTATATTACAGAAACTAATATCATATTAAACAATTTCGTATGATTCAATATTATACAATATACAATATTGTATCACAGGATACAATATTATATTTTGCAATATCTTATGGTATAGTATCATGTGATAAAATAATAAATTAATAAAACAATATAATATTATACAATATTGTATCATAATATACTATACATGACAATACCATGATACAATATCATAACATATCAATATAAAAAAAAAATTGATACAATATCATATTGTATCATATAACGTTATATAATATAACATATGATATCATATTGTATAATATTAAACAATATTGTTTCATACCATACAATTCTATATCATAGGAATCATGTTATATCATTTATCAACAAACACATCTATCTATCGAGCAGGTTTGAGTGAGGTAGGAGATTTCTTAAGCATCCTTGATAATGGAGATCAGGCTCTGCATCTGAAGCAACCTCTGCGTTTCATTTATAATATAGTTAAATCAACTATGCAAGCTATCATCTATAAAACATGTGACCTGTTCCAAAAAAACTAAACCTCATCCAGCATCCGAAACCTATGGCTCAGATTCAGCATTCAAGCCTGTCAAATGCATCAGTATACATAAGACGCATCTCCATGCAAGTTTGGTGAAGTTCAGACCAGTAATAACTAAGATATCATCATTAGAGGGCACTAGCAATTAAAACCTTAACCTGCTCCAGCATCCGCAACCTATGGCTCAGATTCAACATCCTTGCCTGTCAGGTGCATCTGTATCATAAGACACACCATCCATTCAAGTTTGGTGAAGTTAGGACCTGTAATAACTAAGATATATTTTTTAGCATCCTTGATAATGGAGATCAAGCTCTGCATCTGAAGCTTCCTCTGTGATTCATTCAAATTACAGTTTAATCAAGTATGCAAGTTTGAAATAGTACTATTATCTATTAAACATGTGACCTGTTCAAAAAAACTTAACCATATCCAGCATCTGAAACCTATGGCTCAGACTCAGCATTCAAGCCTGCCAGGTGCATCAGTATCATAAGACGCACCATCCATGGAAGTCTGGTGAAGTTATGACAAGTAATAACTAAGATATAACCATCAGAGGTCACCTGTTTCAAAAACTTTAACCAGCTCTAAAAACCTTAACCTTCTCCAGCATCCGAAACCTATGGCTCAGATTCAGCATTCAAGCCTGTCTGGTGCATCAGTGTCATAAAACACACCATCAATGCAAGTTTGGTGAAGTACGGATCAGCAGTAACTTAGATATTGCTATCAAAGGGCACCTGCAACAAAAACTTTAACCTGCTCCAAAAACCTTAACCTCCTCCAGCATCTGAAACCTATGGCTCAGATTCAGCACTCAAGCCTGTCTGGTGCATCAGTATCATAAGACACACCATCCATGCAAGTTTGGTGAAGTACGGACCTGCAGTAACTTAGATATTGCTATCAAAGGGCACCTGCAACAAAAACTTTAACCTGCTCCAAAAACCTTAACCTCCTCCAGCATCTGAAACCTATGGCTCAGATTCAGCACTCAAGCCTGTCTGGTGCATCAGTATCATAAGACACACCATCCATGCAAGTTTGGTGAAGTACGGACCTGCAGTAACTTAGATATTGCTATCAAAGGGCACCTGCAACAAAAACTTTAACCTGCTCCAAAAACCTTAACCTCCTCCAGCATCTGAAATTTAGGACTCAGATTCAGCATCCAAGTCTTTCAAGTCCATAAGTAGGTCCAGATGCATCATCCATGCAAGTTTTGTGAAGATAGGACAAGTAATAGCTTAGATACAGGACCTGCAACAAAAACTTTAACCAGGTCCGGACGCCGACGCCGACACCGACGCCGATGCCGAGGGTATAGCATAAGCTCCCCCTGACTTCGTCTCGGTGAGCTAAAAACTATGTTTTGGTTGAATGTTCCATTTGGTTGATTGAATAAAATTATTTCTTTTAGTAAACAGTGTGTGGTCAACTTGGCATGATGAATCTTTATGCAGTGTAACATGCGGCCGGGGCGTTAGGACACGTTTTCGGTCTTGCCATGATAGCACTCACTATCACCACTATAATTGTCCGGGACCTTCAACCAAGACTGAATTTTGTATTCGAAGACCATGTCCAGGTAATAGATTTACATCGTGTATTTTCCCTCACCTTTAAATTATGAGTTGATGATCTTGTTAATGATAGTGATAACTAATAAGTAATACGTGCTTATTTAATTAAAATTTTACTATATTATTTTCATTGAAAATTTTACTATTTGCCAAACATTATATCATATATTTTAATTTATTTGCAACCGTAAACATATACAGGTAATAGCTTTCCTAAAAGATTGACTGACTAGACACAATTATTCCATTGGAGGCATGTATCAATTACTTATCAAAATTAAACTATAATTTCCACTGCTGTTTATTAATTCATGAAGGAACGTGCAGATTCAAGAAGTAAAATCATCTCTTTTTGCGGGGGAGTGGTGGGTTGAAGTACATGTACGTGCATATATTATTTTTTTAAATTAAATATTTCAGGAAAGTATCATACATGTAATTGTAAGCTTGAAAGCAGAAGAGAAAACAGTCAAATTTTTCGAAAAATTAAGATGGTAAATATATAGGCCTTTTTGTCTTCATCAAGCAAAGGTTTCTTATAACAGGAAAGTACAAGGAACGTTTTTTTTTTCAAACAAAGCTGTATGTACACGGTATATTCTCGTTATATGAGGTTTTGACATAATTGACCCTCTTTCTGACTCGTTCACTGTATTTCGTTGCTTAGAATTATTTCGGCGACCAGTCCTGCTGTCAAAATGAAGAGATTTTACGATGCATTGAATGATATCGTCCATCGATTCATGAGGGTCCAATCAATTTTTTAATATTTGTTAACAACCGATTTATTATAATTTAGAATGTCTTAGAAAGAATAAACAGACACACTAATTGTATAATGTACATTAAGTAAGACGTTTAAGCAAATTACCTCCTTTTCAAGATAAAAAAAAATCGCCCAATTGATTCGGGGCATAAAAACGCCCTGGGCCGCCTTTGTATATAGTTATACACGTGTCTTTAATCCAATCTTTATTACTGACAATGGCTATCGTTTTCCAATCAGGATTACACACGTGCATAATAGACCTCCTTCTTCACTCGGAAACTCTTCCTCACTATTGCGTATAATATTCCATATAACATTTTCGTTTATTACGAATGTACATGTTAACATAGTAGACCTGCATTGTGTTATCCTTTTTTATGAAAATAATTGATATTGATAACTCCCATTGCCTGCTCTTTTTCAGAGAATGAAACTTTCGCACCTTAGATATGACTGGCGCCATAATGTCCGACAATTACATGACTACGAGAGCGACATGTATACGAGAATGTTTGGCTTAAGAGGGTTCGATGGTCGTGGCATTTCAAGACACTATAATTGATCTCCTTAGGAAGAAGAGCTCTATAATAGAAAATTTTTAAAATCTTAAGCTTATATACATGGAATTTTTCTTCACTAAAAATTTATAGCTTAAATAGAAAGGAAATGAAAAAATAATTATACTAATAAATTGGTTTAAATTATCACGTGTGGTCATGCTGTTTTGAAAATATACTACATTATTAAGCTTTAATGTACGTATGAAGCTAGCGAAATCGTACTTACTGGAGACATGAATAAGAGATAAGCAACACATGTCAATGATCTTAATTTTGACGGCATCTTAAAATTCGGTTCAGATTGTGTATCGTGCAAAATTTCACAAGAGCCCCGGGAGTTACTTTATGCCTCTGTCACTTTTACTTATTTTTTATGAAATGTATACAAAAAAACGAAAACGAAGTATATTATAACGTCAAAGGGAATGATTTATTTATTTACAGTTGCCTCGTTAACCGTAGAAGGGGATAATTTTACACAATCCATTTTAGACCATCGTCGCAAACCAACGCCAAAAACCTATAGTAGGTTTGACGATAGTTGCGTTAAGGGATAGATATTTATTTTCAATGGTAAAACATATTAAGCCACGCATTAGGCGCAATATTATTTACTAGTATAAGCATCGTGAAGAGGGGCAACTTAAATAGACTCACTTAAAGCTATTCACACTTTAATATGCAATAATTTTAAATGACGAGAAAAATGCATGTGTTTGATTACTTATTAAAGTTACCTTAATGCTATTGATTATTACACTCAATTCGAGATCGATCACGTAAAAAGATATCATATTGATTGACAGTTAAATTTATTCTTATAAAAACAGTTTGGGAAAATGAATGGAAATATATAAATATTTCAGCTCGCCGCTTACAAAGTGCAAGTCGTCTAAAGTACTTATGATAGTGTTTGTATTCAGAAATGCTGCATTTGTGTTCATGAAAAATATTTCGAGAATATTTCGACTTGACGTGAAAACAAGTTGGAATTGTTCAGGATGCTTCGAAATAACTGTTTCCGAAAGGCAATGTAACTGCCTTCGGAGTGATTAAGCAGTGCTCAGGGAAATATCACATTTAGGACATCACAAGAAAATTACTTGAAATGTTATATCATTAAAAATCTTTCATCAAGATGGTTCATCTTGCATTTGCAAACAGCCGGTTTTCACTAGCGTTCTCTCTTTGCGTTCATTCAACACAAATTAATGTTTAATAAAAATATCAGTTTAAAAAAGATCAAATTAATTTTTTCTCCTTAATATACATTTCAATTTCAAACTTTTATATGAAAAATATTTAACCGCAGATATTTTTCAGTAAATGGTGGATGGTCAAGTTGGCATAGTCAGTCTAAATGCAGTGTTACATGCGGTGGAGGATTTATAACACGTCATAGGTCGTGTAACAACCCAACCCCAGCTTATAATGGACATCATTGTTTGGGTTTATCGACAAGAATTGAATTTTGTTACACGAAACAATGTCCAGGTAATTTTTTCTTCAATAAATAAACTTACAAAATGTTCTTATCTAATACATTATTATGCATATTTGTAAGGCTTGAAGGTCGAGAGAACCCTTTTTTTCTTAAGTACTACAATCTCTTTGAAATTTCAGAACTGGTAAATTTGATTGAGATTTATTTTTCTCAGTAAATGGTGGCTGGTCAGCATGGCAAGGTTTATCTAAATGCAGCGTCACATGCGGTGGAGGAGTCAGAACACGTAATAGGTCTTGTGACAATCCAACACCAGCTAATGGCGGCCACGATTGCTTAGGGTTATCGACCCAAAATCAGTCGTGTAACACGAGACTATGTCCAGGTAATTTTGTCTAAAAAAAGAGTCTATATGAGTTTGTATGTATTATATATTATTCTCGTAAAAACGAGTGTTCAAAACTAGCAAAACTGAAATTTTTGGTACTTTTAATATGATCAAACATTTTCCTCAGTAAATGGTGGCTGGTCAGCATGGCAAGGTCTATCTGAATGCAGCGTCACATGCAGTGGAGGAGTCAGAACACGGAATAGGTCTTGTGACAATCCAACACCAGCTTTTGGCGGCCACGATTGCTTAGGGTTGTCAACCCAAAATCAGTCGTGTAACACGAGACTATGTCCAGGCAATTTTGTCTAAAAAAAAAGAGTCTATATGCGTTTGTATGTGTAATATATTATTCTCGTAAAAACAAGTGTTCAAAACTAGCAAAAGTTTTGTACTTTTAATATGATAAAACATTTTCCTCAGTAAATGGTGGCTGGTCAGCATGGCAAGGTCTATCTAAATGCAGCATTACATGCGGTGGAGGAGTCAGAACACGTAATAGGTCTTGTAACAACCCAACACCAGCTAATGGCGGCCACGATTGCTTAGGGTTATCGACCCAAAGTCAGTCGTGTAACACGAGACTATGTCCAGGTAATTTTGTCTAAAAAAAAATCTGTGTACGTTTGTATGTACAATGCAATGTTTTGCATATAGATAGGTGTCCAAAACATGCTATATTATTATTTTTGTACTTTTAATATGAATGAGCATTTCTCCAGTTAATGGTGGCTGGTCAGAATGGCAAACTCAACACCAATGCAGCGTTACATGCGGTGGAGGTTTTAAAACAAGAACTCGAACCTGTAACAAGCCAACACCTGCTCATGGCGGCCACCAGTGTTTAGGGTTATCTACTCAAAGTGAATCTTGCAACATGAATCCATGTCCTGGTAATCTTTTGTATTACAAAATGCACAAGAAATCAGCGTCAATGGGCCGCAAAAAATATATTTGTTGTATGAATCATTGATTGTTTACATCAAAAACACACCACAAAGAAGAGATAACGAGTTGGTTGTACTATATTTTATGGTAAATTTTAATATTCTTTCAGCAACTTCTTTTGAAGTTTAACAATGAACTATTATCATAAAGAATCGAGTTCGTTACTGTAAGCATTTCTAACGGTAATTGTATGATCATTGCCATAGTATGAAGTAATGGAGAACACATTGATTTGTACATTACTCTAATACAAAGTTCCACTTATCATTTTTCTTTTGGAGATTATGTATTTCAAACCATCTTGGTTTTTTTGTTGCTTTATATTGAGTGAAAACTTAATGGATTAGTTTATATGATTTCAAGGGACCATATGATAAAATAGAAATGGATTAGTTCAATTTTTCAGTCAATTCAAATCTTCATTTCTGTCATATTTTTGCGTAAATAATTGATATGGATGTCATTTCATGATATTTTTCTACCGAATTTTAGATGGAAACATAATAAATCTCACACAAAGTCATTTTATTCGACACGGCTCATAGAAATTCAAATATATCATTTATATAAAATTTAATGACATTCAGGTCTTAAGTATTTCAGGTCTTGAGTATGTCCCACATACCGATCCCGATGCATTGTTTTGAAAAGAATGAAGAACTTTGAAATTTTCCGAATAGATTATAGTCTCATTAAAAACTTACCAAACACGACAATCTACTAAGTATGACCTACTTTTTTTTACGAGTAAAAGAAAAAATATGTTATTTTTCATAAAAGGCATAAATCATATTTCTACATGCAAATTTAATTTAATTCAAGAAAATAAGCATAATATTAATTCTATTTAAAAAAGAACTATCTCGCAGAAACGCAGTGAAAATATTTAAATGTATTTCAAGTAACGGACCGCCTTCCGGCGGCCCGTAATAAACCATAATCTTTGAAGAATGAAATATTCTTTCTGTAATTGGTTGTTGGTCAGGATGGCGAATTTACTCTGAATGCAGTGTTTTCTGTTATGGAGATGTAATATAACTGCCTAAATTGCATCTTTACTACACCTTAAAAGCCGTTGGCAAAGAAGTTTTCATGATTCAGAATATAGCAAAACTTTTGTGGTTTTTCGTCTTTGTATTTTTACAAAAAGAAAATAAAACACATGTGTTACATGGCTTTTAAGCAGCAATGTGATTTTAGCTTCGAGAGCAAAATGGTTTCGAAAAAAGACGATTTGCTGATATTTTATGCAAAACTCCAGGAATATCGAATCTGACTGAATCTTGTCACACGGGACCATGTCCAGGCAATTTTTGTGTACAACTTCCATTTCCCATCCCTTTACGTTAAAAATTCCAGTGTCGCATTTACTTTATATAACAAATAACATAGAAAATTGTTTTTAAAAGATGAAGTGATAAATTAGGTAAAGATTCTTTTGTAGTTGATGGTGGTTGGTCAAGGTGGCATGGCCATCACCGAAGTTGCAGTGTTACATGTGGCGGGGGAGTGAAACATTTATATCGGTTTTGTAATCATCCACATCCAGCTCATGGTGGCCAGAACTGTCACGGACAGTCGACAAAGACTGATGCGTGCAAAAGAAAGCCATGTCCAGGTAACAATTATCTAAATTTTGTTCCCATATTTCCTCATTGAAAATATTTTACATATTTTAAAAAATAGTTGAGCTCAAATAAAGGAGTCACGTTCTAATTATATCAAAACTTTTACTTCAAGCCTTAATGGATTCAAAAACGTGACTTGTTTAAAAAAGTAAAGATATTTTACAATTTGCACAATGAAATAAGTATGATCTCAGTTTAAAGTAAATAAGATTTTATTTTAAAGATTTATTGTTAAAAAAAAGTATGAAAAAGGTAATAAACATATAGATAGTGCATGTATGTATGAAATGTACAATAATGATATTAATTTTATTTTCAAAAATATTTTAGTTTAAAAAACACAATGTTTTTTTTATTATCTTATATTTTTTCACTGACTAAATTTGATAACAGAATATATGCCCAACTCTACCACACGATCCATCAATTTTCTCTTTAGCTGAATGCAAGTCGAGCACTTGCTACTCCTTGGTACCATAATTTATTTAAAATTTGATTAATCGATGATTTGTAGTATTTTCTATTCAATGTAAAATATCTAAAATTAGTGTCTTAAACTAAGTAATATTTATACACACTCAGAAGTCACTTTATTCATTTTTCTACGGAGACAGAGATACAAAAGTGCGGGGTTTTTTTTCAAATAAAACATTGTATCGTATATGTACACTATCGTAACTTTAATGTAATAAACTGTTCAATATTCTAAAGGAGAAGGGTTTATAAATGCAAAATGTTTTTCTAACGACTAGCACATTGTAGAAATAGACAGTTGACGACCAGGTCATCCGCTGCTATTTTCTCGATTATTTTACTCTGCATGTTATTCCACCTATTAATTACGGTATACACGTCTCATTACAACATAGGAATTATGCATCTATTAGCGCGTAAAAACAACACAGATAAAAATTCAGTTTGTTACAACATCATATGATACAATAACGAATACATGAACCTCGTATCATACACTTTCCTATTATATTGCATCACATATCATACCTTTTCCTGTTGCATCACAAGTTATTTCGTTTGTTCGTATTGTATATTGTAATTATACATTGTATCGTATCATATGTTAAAAAACCTATCCTATAATGTTCTAACATTTTGAATAAAGCATATTATATTTACATGATTTGATTGTCTTTCATATGATATTTGAAAAAGTATTTGATAACTAAAATTTGCTTTTTCGCGGAATAACCTGTATCTTCGATTCCATATGCTTGTGTTAGACAAGTCGTGTATAATGAGGTTCTATTCTTTTTTTGTAGATTATTATATAAAAGTAAATTAAATTTGAGAAATTCGGTTTTATCATAAAGCTACCTATTTAATGGAGATAATCTCATATAAGCTAGATGCAGTCTCCAAATTAAAATATCTTAACAGAGCTTGAAAATGTTTGAGAGGTTGTTTATCTCTTGTACAAAATTAAACAGTATGGTACGTAGAATGCAAAGCAAACGTAATAGATGACAAAAACTTGAACTGGACACTGTTGGCTTTAAATTTATTTTCCTCACATCCATATTCTATTAGATATATATGGAGAAATAATAATAATCTGACACTATTTTAGGAAGGTGGATATGGGGACAATTAATTTAATATCAAATATGAAAAAATGACAATATCAAACTGTCAACCGTCTCAAAAATCCATAAAACGAAATACAAATTCAAAGCAGAGCAACACGGACCTCTAAATTCACCAATATATATATATATATATATATATATATATATATATATATATATATATATATATATATATATATATATATATATATATATATATATATATATCATATTGCAATAGTTTTTCAAGATGACTAAGTTTTCAAATCGATAAAGCTAAAACTTTTGAACTGATACTTAAACATATTTTTCTATTTCGTATTTAAAACCAATATGATTAAATAAAAAAAACTAACTTTAGAAACTTTTTCTGTTTTAAAAATCAAAATATTTATTCTTTGTTATGTATAAATATACAACAAAACTTCTAGATGTTCACCCTGATAAAAAGAATAATTTGAAAGTGACATAATGAAATGATAAGAAATTTTCAACATTTCGTGACTGATATATGTTTTCACCATTAGCATAATAGATAAAATAATACATCCACGATTGAAATCATCTACCCATGTCAAAACGTCAAAAAATTAAATTGGTAATTTTCTGCGAATGCTTAATTTCATTAACATTTTTGTGATTGATATCAGTCTTTGGTGATAGTTGAAAAAAGAAATTTAACCACTTCACATGGCAAAATTATCAATAAGCAAACAACAAGATCCGCTGGAACAATGGTATTTGCATTGTTTCCATGACACACTGTACTCACTTTACATTTGCTGTTTATTTTGTCCTCGATAGTGTTTAAAATATTGAGCAATAAGAAAGAAACATTATTTTGATATATATTTTCTCTTTCATGAGTGTTCCACCGATAACTTAAAACAATCCAAATGCTGTGAGTGATAAAACAAACGAACCGGATGTGTTTGTGATATTTATCAAAGACCAAGGTCTTAGGTCGCCACCAGAGGTCAATGTCAATGCATCTTATCGTTTTTGACAATTTTAAAGATAATTATAAATGGAAATCGGTCACCCTAACAACAAGTGGAAAAATAAATGTGCTTATTTCATAAAGTAAAACATAATAATGGGTAAACACTGCTGTTTTGTTGAGTTTTTAAGGTGCCTCACTACACCTTGAAATAGTTTCTCAAATCAGCAAAACATTACTTATTATGATAGAAAGCATGATGGATAAGAAGTACATTTTGTATATATGTCAAATAGGCGAACAAATGTGCAACTTTAGAAAATGATATTTTCAAAAATTTTATTCAGTAAACATAAACAAAAGCCCCAGGTGGATTCGAACTCATGACCTGCGGTGCTCAAGCCTGATACTTTAATCACTGAGCTATGACGATATACATCTGAATCGATTGATACAAACAGTTTAACAAAACATATAAATCGCCATCCTGTGACGTAGTGTCTTAAAAAGTATAATTCTCGGTGTATTGAAGTTCCTTAATTAATACGGTTCACAGCTTTGTTATCATTGTTTTAGGATTTTCACAAAATAATACATTACGCATACATAAAACATTATAAACACTAAAACCAACCCCCTTTATTGTCTTTCTTTATTAAACATGCTAAGATTGTTCCACAGTGGTAAATTGTTTCACAACCTAAATATACTAGTTATAGTGATTCAGTCTCATTTTTAAAAAATGAAGAAGTTATCTGCATCAACCTTGATCTTTTTCAAGTAATACTAGATGATAACCCGGGAATTGACATTTTACACATTATAATGATGTATTGCTTAATATGTTGAACCATATTTTTTCACGTTTGTATGGACTTTGTCCGATTTTGTCCTTATCTTATTATATCTTTATTAGAATTTCAGATAAAAAACAAATTGGAGGGGGGATGGGCATTCTCATTAAACTTCCCCGTTTTATGCATACATCATTTATCCATATAGACGTAGAATACAATAATCGGTTCATGAATGTTTACAAATTAATGTCTAAGGTTTACAACCAATCTGTCATTGTTTGAAAATCTATGAAATTAAAACACGCTAGGACATGCATTATTATCCATTTGCATACATATTTTAAACCAAAATTGTCAGATTCAAAGTACATGTACATGTATCTGCCCGATGGTTAACTCGCCCTAAACTTTCCGCCATGATGTCAATTAGTCAACACGTTTCTGGGCACCCCGCTCCAGAAAGTTCTTTCCTTTGATACTAAAGTTGCAACATTTGTTCCAATTTATTTATTAACTTTTTGTGTAATTGAAGTCCGATCCAAGGTTTCTTCCTGCGATGCATGATGAACTCGTCTTACACTTTTCGTTTATTAGCCAACCCGCGTTCTTGGTTACCCCGTTCCGGAAAGTTCTATCCCATTTTTTCACCAGAGGTCGTGCTTTGCAAGCGAATGAGTATCAAAACTAAAATAGCCCATGAAAGAAACGAATTGACTCATTTTATTTATTCAACTTTTCTCAAATCCTTACTTCTATATATTCTCTAAATAGGATCAAAGTAAATTTAATTCACTCTTTACGTACTAATCATTCAATGTTATTTCATGGCAAGTATAAATTCTGATCGAGACTATTCCTGACTTGGACCCGCCAAATCGTTTCCACCACCTTACTTTCATTTTTGCTATTTCGGGCTTGTTTATCGAAAATGAAAGTAGGGTTTTGATTAATTTCACAATAATAACTTTTTAGTTAAAATTCAGTGAAACCTTACAGACATCATAACACATGTGTTGAAATACCAAAGGTGTAAACAAGTACTTTGGTGCAGGCATTATGTACATTTAGTTTATTTACAAAATGCCTTGATTTATAAGTATAGATTTAATGAAGAACTTTTTGTTAACTTTTATCATATATCCCTAAAAAGAGATTTCGATCGTGGTAGGCACATTTTTCTATTTTGAAAATTAACATGATTTACGTCATACAGAAAAAGAGTATGAATAGTCTTTATAGAACCTCTCGAAAATAGAAGAGATATATATAAAATCAACTGGTTCGAATGAATGAATTTGATTCAAAAATAAAAATGAAGCGTTTTAAAAATTATACATAAACATATACTCTTTTATATCTTTTGCCCATATTGATATTTTTATATTGATATTAATTTTAACTCACCTGAACCGAAGGTTAATTGAGCTTTTCTTTATAACTTTTAACTCTCAACCTTTTCGTAAACTTTTTCACATTTACATTCATGAGATATCAAGTTTTATTAAATCAGTTTTAACCGAATATGGCATAAAGCATCCCTTGGCCAAGGGAATTTGTTCAATAGAAGATTCAGGCTCTTAAATAGAAGACAGTTAGAAAATAATGAAACACTATCAACATTTTTAATTATCTTCTCTAATTCCAAGAGAAGTGAAATATAGAGTTAATTCATCAATTTTATTTTTATTTATTTAAATCATGATTCCAGGGGGCATGGTTGGGGTTGTATTTGATATACATATAGGAATTTATGAAAGATTTTGAAAATGCTTCTTCTCAAAAATCATATTTTATAATATATATTATATAAAAATCTTTCCAGATTTTGTAGATTCATGTTTGTTTACATCATGATTCAAGGGAGTAGAGTGAGGCCACGATGGAGGTCAGGTTTTCCCATGGAATTTGTTAGAAAAAATCTTTAAATTAAAAAAAAAATTTAAAAACCATAAAATTAAAAAAAATACCATGTTACTAGCGAAATTGAAACTACTGTGAAGGCTTCATAACAGGTAGTGTATATTTCAGTTTTTTAAAAAAAATAATAATCCCCGAGAGTAGGGCTGGGCTAGAAATTTGGAGAAGGACATTTTTACATAGACATATTTCGAGGGAAAAGCATAATCAGGTAGCAATCAAAGCATCCAATTTTATAGATTATTAATCCTGAGGCCACAATGACACAGTTTTTTAATAGAAGTGTATTAAGGAAATTTATTTAAAATCTTGATCTTTTTTGGAAACCCAATATTAAAGTATGTGCCCAAAATGAAAAAAACCCAACATAACTCGGCTAAATGGTACCAATATTTTCGAATTTGATTTAGTTAATCTGTTTGGATCAGAGTTATATCAGTTTACTATTGTTGCTCAGGTAGGAAATATGGCCCCTGGACCTCTTGTATAAAATGTATTGTCGTTTGTTATTCTTCTGCCGATATTAAGCTAATTAACATATATAGTTATGCATTATTTTTTACATTTAACAGAGAAAAAATTGCAACCTTGATTGAATTGTTTTTGCAAAATGCATTGCTATAATTTTCAGAATTAAAATCTCATTAAAATGATTACTATGCTAAAATGCAACTTCAAAGCTTTATTCGAATTTTCCAGACTTAAATACTGCATAAAGTATACTTCAGCAAACGCGCCAATTGATCCACCAACTAAATCATTTCGATTTAAATAGATCCTCCCTCTGATTTAAATGAACACAATTCAAATAAGGAAGGCTTGATTTTTTTTTCGATTTATATTGTCTATAGGCATTTTAAAACCCCCAACTGTTTAAAATATATGCAAATTTTAGTAAAATTAAGCGTACATTTAAATTAGAAATATCCATCGGTGCTTTAATACTATGAAAAACCCCAACATTTTTATATTTTTTACATGAAAACGGCCCTGAAAAAGGGCCCTTTCTCTAGAGCTTAAATGTACTTGTTCTTTGTTTTCATTTCAAGTTAAAATATTTGGAATGTACCCATACCAAATATTAGTTTACGCTTACAAATATCATAATTATTATTCATAAACCAAACAGATTTCTCACATTAAACTTTACTGTAAATAAAATTGAAATATCTTAATGATAGTAGTTCAAACGACTACCACAACTAAAACAAAACCACTGACAACAACTCCAGCTCCACCAAAACCCACTAAGGCACAAACTACTACTACGACTCTTGCTACCACTATGAAACCGACAACTACCAGTACAACACCACCAACTACCACTACGACACTTGCAACTACCACTTCGTCGGCAACAACTACAAGTACGACACCACCAACTACCATAACAACACCACCTACCACAACAAAACCACCAATACTACTACGACTTCAACTACCACAACGACACCACCAACAACCACAACAACACCACCAACAACTACTACGATTTCAACTACCACTACACCGCTACGAGCTACCACCACTCAATCACCAATAACTACAACACAGTCGACACCAGCTTCAACGAAATATAGGTTTTTTACAATACGCGCTGTATTGAATTGATATGATTGAAAAATCCACTTTCACATAGAAAAGGCGATTTTTTTTAATCAAAAGTTTTATTAAAAATAAAAATAAAATATGATTAGCAAGATGTTTATAAGTTTAGTAAAACGAGTCTGGAAATGTTATAATATTATAAGTTAATGTTGGACAAAGAGGGTCAACAAATGAAAAACAAAGTGACTCTAAAAATAACCTGTTCTAAACACTATTTTTCTTTAAAATATACATGTCTTAAATAACTTAGTGTTTTGTAATTATTAAAGGTATTTTGACACTTTTATATAATGTGTATGAAAATGTAGTTTCCCATCAAACGTGATTAAAATCTGTTATACTGAATAATGAATTCAATATCACATTTTGTAAACATTCAATCATGTAGGTTCCGAGTTTTAACATAAATAGACATGGAATTGCAATTGATAAAACAGCATGTTTAAATTTGATAATCCATACTAAAAGCATCATATTAATTGGTTGTTAATTTATTTGCAAAATAATAAATTTTATTATTCAAGTTATTACTTCGCAAGATGTGTTCTAATAAATCTGAAATTTCCTCAGCAAGTACATTCTAATAGAATTAAAATATGCCAAAAAGTTACTGCAGTATACCTTAAAAATAAAAACATCCAGTCGATATCAGTGGCATTTTATATTATTGTAAATATCAGATTCACAAATTTATATTATCTTAAGTTTACGTTTTATTTTATGTAAAGGAGTTTTCTTTGGTTTTGTTTCAATTGCATCGCAGTATTACTTTGTAGAAGCAAGTTGCAAGTTTTGAATATGCTGGTAAATTTTAAAGAATAAGTTTCTTTACAATACTCATTGTGGTTTTTTTTAAACAAATACAGGTCTTATTTGTAAATCATAGCTTTTGTCTTTTTTTTTTTTTAAATTTTTGTCTTTTTTTCTCTTACACTTACAATGTATTGTAGGTCATTTTTTCCGAAATAAATCAGATGCACAAACACCGACTTGTCTTGACTGTTCGGTTGCCTATAAATGTATATAGGATTTTTCACTTGTATTTTAAGGCAGGATCCCCTTGCTTACTGAGAATTCCAGGATAGCTGGCTCTCCCTTTTATCGGAATACTTTAAATATCAAGTAATCAAAATGTCCATATCCAAATATTAAAAATTCAAAGGAATTTTTTTTTCGAATTGAAGAACACCCTTAACTATATATAAAAGGATATGCTACTACGCTAGATTACTTGGACAAAAATAAACATCTTTTGATCATTATTGTATGGTCAAATTCCAAAAAATTTTGTTGGTTAGTATCGGGCGCAGAAGAACTCGAACTTTATAGTGCAAAAGTTTCCATTTCGTCACTGAAAGATGTTGATTTATGTATCGGTTACCATACTTGTTTTTTTTTTTTTTTTTTAGAAATATGCTTGACATGGTCTAGTTAGATTACAATATTACGAAGGGTAGAAATGGAAACAAACCTGAGTTGCAGATACTTCCTCTTTTTATTACAGATGGTGTTTAACGTTGATCAACTATTTTTCATTCAAAAAGGGACATGTTGTGTACAAGACTTTAAAGAATATTTATCAAAGGGAGAGTCATGTCACGCTGATTCTAAATCGAAGATCTTATGAGATAGGGTGGGGTTGGTGTTGATGGAATTGGTTCCATGTCTTTAATCATATGGTGCATTTTTGAAATTCTCTATAACATTTTAGCTATCCCGAGGACTTGTTGGACTTGGATTGCCTTTTACAACGTTGAAGGAGCTGGTACTAGAAACATTCAATATTAACATTATACCAACCTTATGGTGGCATATCTCTGCATCTCTGCCCTTTGTGTTCAAGTAATTTTTCTATCAAATATGTGGACCTGAAAAAATAGTTATATGTCAACATGCAACATAGCTATGTTGACATGCAAAGAAAATTGCAATCAAATAAGAATGATAATAATCTCAAAAATATCTCAAATATCCCCCACATATGACTTCCAAGACGCTACTTATTCATGTCGACATGCAACTTATTTATGTTAACATGCGAGATAAATATATTTCCGTGTAACTTGATTATGTCAATATCCAACTTGTTTATGTTCACATGCAAGATAAATATGTTGACATGCAACATATTTATGTTGACATGCAACTTATTTATATTAACATGCAACATATCTATGTCGACATGCAACTTAATTATGTTTACATGCAACTGAATTACAACGTTATATATGGATATTGTTGTTTTTTTATGAACATTTCAAACATTCTTTACCTCAGAAAGTTCAAAAAACTATTCATTGGATCAACTTCACATCCCCTTGCCTCCACTCGCAGGCAATTTCCTCTGACCATTCTACAATTCGTTTCCTTTGATTTTATCATATAAATCAATTGCAATTGCACGTATACAGATGAATATGTGTATACGTAGTATTTTTGTCTCTTAAGTCAATGGGAGTCCCTTTTGACTTTTTTCAAAATTTGGTGTAACAACAACAACAAGAGATTTTTGTTCGGCATTTAAGTACTTTATGCAGGGTTATATTTTCACCCTATGTATTGGGTTGTTTTTTTTTTTGGTTCTTTTAATTTCCTAACGGTTTTGTCCCATCTTTAATTTGCCAAGAATTCGAATTCGCCTTGAGTCGAAACTTGAGAATTAGAAATGCCTTTTTTTAAATTCGCTTGATGAGAAAAAGGGCGAAGATAAAACACGAAATGGGGTCGAATATTTTACTGTAATTATCTTGTTTGTATTTGTTCCTTATTACATGTAAGTGTAGCAAAATTATTGATAGTTTCAAAATTACTTATTTAAAAGTCATGTAAACTTTTTTCGTTTGAGCAAAATGCTTTAAACTTTAACCTTACATATTCTAAAGAATGAAAACTATAAAAACTGTAGAAAGAAAATTGGGCATATTGACTGAGTGTACACTTGACCTACATTTACCGTATAAACCAAGGTGAAAGATAAGGCACTGCAATTGGTTATTTCATTGTGACAACTAACAACGATATGAGATTTAATTGGCATTTAGTCCATTTTTTCGCAATTATTCCTGTTATTTTCTCTGGTAAGAGCTTAAACGTCGGAAAAATAGTTGTCAAAATTTGTCAAAACCTTATCTTGTTTCTTTTTTTAATTTTTTTTATTTTGCTTATCTCATCAAAACATTGTACAAATTCAGTTTGGAGAAACTCAATCTTATCTAAAAAAAAAATAAATAAATAACAGATCACTTCTATTTTACTCTAAAACATTGACGTATGATTCACGTAGACTATTTGAAATTTCAGTCTCCCTGTCACAAAAAGAGCAGGAGGATATCAGAGTAAAATGCTACAGTAAGTACGTTTTGAATGTATTTCACTAAATTGTAGGCAAGCCAAACATAATAGTAATAAATGCACGTATTTCTATTTTTTAAAAACTTTATGTGCATATCTGATAAGTATATATACATCAAAGTATCAGTTTGTATAAAATTGGTGATTTTAAGGTTATAATGTGAAATTACATGTATAATACTTGTAGTTTCAGGTGCAAAGAAACGGCTACATTTATTGAATAAGTAATAATTCAACTAAAAAAAGTGCAAGTTTGAATACCTTTGATGATCTACCAATGCATGTACTTAATACAAGCTGATGAAAGTATATGTAAAAAATTATGTTGGTGAAATATTTCAGAAAATTGTTAAAGATGTACATTTACTTATAAATTGCATCATAAAAAACAAAGTGGATTTCTTTCAGGTTTATATCACCTTAACATATATATTTTTGTTCGTCAAAAATTTGTTATACGAGAATGGGTTGTGTGAACTATATTTTCGTAAGTGTGGTCATCTTTGCAATTACATAGCCATTTTAAATTGATCTATCTTTAACATAAGCATGGACAAAGCTGTATATAAAAAAAATTCATAAAAATCAATAAATGCTATGCTGCACACAGCATGATATGAATATTATTAAGCTTGTGTCGTCTTAAATGCATTGCCAGTTTGCTATCCTTTAAAATCAAGTTTCAATGATAAATTCATTTTTTGTTGTTAGTGTCATGTTGATGATATGGATGGATTTAAAATATTAGTCAACTAAGTCGAAAATAAAATCTTTTTGTCGTTCTTATTGTATATCAAAAGGGTTATATCTTAAAAAACTGTAATTCAAATTTGATAATTTACTTTATCTGTTGGTCTACAATAGCATAACGTTTACATTGGTGAGGTATTCGACTAAGCACTTTGACGCACTTCATTCAGTTACCATTTCTAGAATTTCCAGTTTTATCGTTAACTTTTAAGAACAAATTGTAAAAAAAATCTTTAAATGGCCCAAAATATTTTACATGCTAATTTTTTTTTAATGAGCAGGATACTAATGATAAACAATATATTTTGTCATGCGTAGAATAGAGTGAATGTGTTATAAAGTCGCTTTAAAATATTTTGAATTATATGTCGATCTGCCAAAGCATAATTTACTGTGTTTCAAGGCTACAAGCATACCTTGTTATTTTTTATGTCTTTTGCCAATAAAAGACCCACACAAAGCAGTTTGAACGTGTGACTTTCAATTTTATTCCTAAGCCTAGTGTTCACATACAGCAATACCTAAAATAAGACATTAGAGGGAAAACAAAGTGGTCTCCACAGTTTCTTGTTAAAGAAGCTACATGTACCCGTGATACACATTACTAAGTATGTTTTGCATATCTTTTCAAGATATTCATTTTACTTTTAAGATTAGTTGTAATATTTTCTTTTAACTCAAGAAAAATACAAGGATTTTGACTATTGTCTTAAATGCAAAACATTATTAAATTTTAATCTGTAAGATACCGAAACAAAGGATGTTATCCAATTAAAAGTAAATTGTGTATAACTTGGTAATGCATCCATGCAGTATAACTGCATTGGTTAGCACATATAATTACATGTAGCACGCCTTCAAACAATACATAAATCTGTGAATACAATCAGAGGAACACGAAATCGGCAACCAGTAACCGGAAAACAAGATAAAAATAGATAATTGTAAAACGGGACAAGGTGTAGTCTGAGCTGGTGCAGGAAGTAGTTCAAATGTTTCCCATTTAACCTCCTACGAAATCTAGCGTGTTCGCAGATAGTGTCTCGATACTCCAATCCACGCTTTGCAAAAGTTGTTTCCCTCTGCGGGGTCAATCCAAAGGTTAAAAGGGGAATAATCAAAATGCAATACGGAAAAGGATTTTTTTATGGTAAATGACAAAGTTACAAACCTCTAAACTACAAGGGGTACTGTGAGAAATCTATAGGTTTTCTTCAAAGCCTAACCCTAACCCTGGCCAAGGGATATAACTTTTGTAGAGTGTGAATTGGTCTATTACAGGTAAAATTTATCAAACCTGATCTCGTATGTGTAATTCTCGGAAAGCCCAGTCATTATTATATGACATATTATAATTCTTTAACGTTTAAACTTTTATTAGGATTAACATGATGAAGAGCTTTCTTAACAAATACGATATCATCATAGTGTATTGTAAAAATTGTATTCATACATTGAAGCACAAGTTACGCTTCATTCGTTAAATGAAGATGAGAAAGGTAAAGAATGTGTGAAAACTTGAAATTCATACAAATCCGTTGGTAAATGTATTGATACAATTTCGTTTTACTACATATATGAAATAAAGTGTATTGTTTACTACATACATTTTGACAATTTTTGTCTTCTTTTCAAAAGGGGAAGATAACTCGTCAAACAGTTTTGGTGCAAAATGGCCAGCTTCATATATTTTGTCAGTCATGTTCATTTGCTTCATTTTACTTTCATTGTTATTTAGCAATACATATTTAACTTATTCGCGACGATTTAAAAATATTTTATTATTTTTACAATGCACTACTGTGGAATTAATAAAAATCCGTGGAGGCCTATTTTCGTGAATCGCTTTAACTTTACAGATTTGTGGGGACATAATTTTCACTTATACCTACAAAAGGAAATATAACTTTAAAACCTTAAATTAATAGCTTGTGGAGGATGTTAATTCGTGGAAGAGAGGTACCCACGAATTCCATGAAAATTAAGCCACCACGAAATCTAATGATTCCACAGTATATAATGGTATTTTGGATATGTGAATCAGTTTAATAGTTTTCTTGTGCACGTATACAACTGAGTAAATATTGTGAATAAATGTATAGATTAGTTTTCCCCCAATTTCATAATACATAGTATACTATGTTTAAGCTATAATGTAAGGAGCAATTATAACAAGGTTGACCATCGATTCCTTAGAGTTTAAAGAAGAAGGGAGATTCAGTAGTATAGAACACGATATAAAGGTGGAAAATTATGGAACAAAATGTGTTAAACGATGTCAAACACTTTAGATTTCTTGTTTTATTTCTAAGTATACTACATGTAGCAATTTGTCAGTTTACCTAGTTTTAATGCATTATATGTTCTGGGTTTTTTTTAAATCTCACTCAAATTAAACTTAATAATAAACTCACGATCCCCATAAAAATTCTTTAAACGTCACACAGAAGACACGAAATAAATCTATTTGTGCCACTAAAAATATCCATAACTTAACATAGGTTTTGCTTACGAACCTTTAAGTTAATATTATCCCCAAGTCGGTCATATAAGTTCAAAAGACAAGGAATGAATTAATTTTGTTTCTTTACAAAAAAAAATTCGTTGCATCTGAAAAACCGAAGTCCCAGGGGTTTGTTTTACATGTTAATTGTTATATTCATTGATAAATTTAAAACAATTCTTTAAACTACGTAACACAATTCATTCTAGAATTTTAATTTGGACATTTTGATGCTTTGGCAAATTTTAAATATTATTAGTCGGGTCAGAAACGAGATAGAAATCAGAAAATTTTGTAATGTAAACAAAGCTCGAGTCTTTGCTTTGTTTTCATGCATATGTTAATATATTAGCAAAGTTTTATTGATATCTTGTTTTAAATCTATTTATAGTTATTTATCTTTGTAATGAAAAAGTTAATCTCAGTTGTCAGGAGTTATTTAGTTTAAGTAAAAAAAGAAACTTTTTTTGACATTTCATTATTTGTAAACCAAATACATGACATTAGCTTTGTTTACAAAAAAAAAATTATCCTATGAATCTTCATTTTCATTCACATTTTGATAAGTTATTTCAAATAATATTTAAATATTATTAGTCGGGTCAGAAACGAGATAGAGATCAGAAATTTTTGTTATGTAAACAAAGCTCGAGTTATTGTTTTGTTTTCATGCATATGGTAATATATTAACAAAGTTGTATTGATATCTTGTTTTTAATCTATTTAAAGTTATTCATCTTTGTAATGAAAAAGTTAATCTCAGTTGTCAGGAGTTATTTAGTTTAAGTAAAAAATAACTTTTTTTGACATTTCATTATTTGTAAACCAAATACATGACATTAGCTTTGTTTACAGAAAAAAATTATCCTATGAATCTTCATTTTCATTCAAATTTTGATAAGCTATTTCAAATGATTGAGTTTACTGTTATTGACATACAAAAATGAAAATAAAAGAAAAGTTCAAAGTTTTAAGCTCAACTTTTGTCAAAAGTACACTGTTATCTGACTGATAAAACTTTGGCCGTGACTTATTAACTGTCTTTCAAATTACAAAGGAGACTTTTCAATTATTACAAATCATAAATTTAATAAAATAAGAATTTGATTCATTTCTAATGTTAGTGACGATTTAAAGCACATAAATAATCTGATAAAATTCATAATTGCTTGAAACTAAAAATTACGTACAAATTGTAATTTGTATAATTGCAATATTTAAAATTTGATTTTCTGTTTTTAACAGGCAGTCACACCATTTACAGTCACTTTCAAGGATGGACGACATGGTCACATTGGAGTCAGTGTTCGTCAAGTTCTGGCTTTGGAATTCAAAAAAGATACCGAAACTGTTACTCTTCTTTTGCCTGTCCTGTTGGGACATCTCAACAAAGAATATGCACAACAGCTATCCATGGTTTGTGTCAGAAGAATTTTTTTCAATATTGTTGTAATCCAAAACAAGTGGAAATCTTTTGTAGATTCGATGAATTTTTAGCCGAAGGGTTACTGTGTGGATGTACTTTGTCAAGAAAAGGGCGCTCTTGTGTTATGAAAATAGTAAATATAATAAAAATTCCAAAGATGGAAATGTTTGTTAAGCAAATGCGTTTAGATGATTTTGTTTAAATAGAAGCAAATCAAACCCCTTTGCTGTACGTCCTTTTACCCCAAATGAACAGCAATAAAACCAAAGAGTACTGAATTTAAACTAGATGATACTCCGATAAAATCAAATGGTACTCCAGTAAAACCCAATGATACCCCATAAAACCCAATGGTACTCCAGTTTATCAAAATAATACACCGATATTAAAAACCCAATAATATCTCGTCTTTTGGAATTCTACCTTTGTAATATTTACATAATTATGTATAAAATGGCTGATGCAACTAAAATGTTTGCATATTACAATACATATATCAAGGCCATATATTCAAACGAATGTTTAAACACACTGTAACACAGCGATTTTCGGAAAAGTCCATAACGACATTACATATAGTTTAACAGCATTGGCGACAACTAAGACCTGGAATAATGCAGTTTTATAATGTTGTTGTAGGGGGATGGAGTTCCTGGACCACCCATTCTTGTAGCAAGTCTTGTGGAGGCGGATACGCTCTGATGCAACGTTCTTGTACGAATCCTGCTCCAATGTTTGGGGGGTCTGCCTGCAGAGGACAGTATTATAAATACGTAGCTTGCAATACACATCCATGCCAAGGTCTGTATTACGTTTATTATTCTCTCACAATTGTCTTTGTGTTTGGTCTTATAAGCTCACCACTGAAAAATAGTAATCTATACATATGTAGTTTCATTTATTTTATAAAATTCTAAAAATTCACCGTTCAATATTCATAGGATAACTTGTTTTGTTTAATACTATATGAAAGTCGGCTAATGTGCCGGAATTTGTCTTTATACCTTAATGGGCTTTGTACATACAGATGAATCATATTATTTCTATAAAATGTGTATATTGTGTCAAGTTTCCTTTTTTGATTTTACCTAAATTTAAAGTGATTAGCTTGATAATAAGAAAAGCGAGCAAGGATAATTAAACTGAAATGGATTAAACGCGACCAACATGTTTTTGTTGTTGCAACCTCATGACCAGTCGCATTTCCACGATTATGGATTTTAATCATTTTTATTTCGTCGTATAGTGCGTTATACAGTGTATCTCCTTTTTAAAAAAAAATTGTTCTTTGTATCAAAGAAGATGGGCGAATAAGGCGTGTAAACTGCCCATATGAGGATAGATAAAATGCTTTAAAATTAAAATATGAACAAATCTCATAATTTCTTTCTCAATTATTGAAAACAATGTATATTTATCATAACATCGATTTATAACCTTTAAAATGTTAAATATTTAGAATAGGTTGATTTAAACTGGCGTATGCGTGTCTAAACCTCCAAATAGTGTCATTTTTAGAACTCCAATGCCTTTTCTTTTACACAGTGGGTCTAGGCTCCATATTTTTGTCACAGTCTATATGAGGTTTAAAGGTAATCAAACCGATTTCAATCAACAAAAACGTGGAGAGATGACCCACTATACTTTAAAAATGTCATTTTGTATCCCAACAATTGAACGTTTTAGAGAAATACTACAAGTCCGTCAATTCGTAGTTAAAGTTGCATTTAGCATTTAACAATTATGTTTGTTGTGACTGAAATGGCTCAATGGTAAGAGCACCAGACATGAGGTAACATTATAGAGCTAGGGTTTTTAGGTTGTGGGTTCGATACCACCAAAACTTTAGAATTTTTTTTTTTTCTTATCGTTTGTTTAAATATTCAAAACTGAATAAAACTAGTTAGAAATCGTTCTTTTTTAAACTTGCAATAAAACATCATCTAGTATATTTGGTTGGAAAAAAATTAATTTGGAATTGTTTTTTACGACAAAACCAAATGGGCATTTGCGCTATCTTGTTCCCCCATCTTCTTTCAATATAAGTTAAACATTGTCACACTGTTTCTATATGTAAATTTCAGATAAAAGCCTTTTTTGTTTAAAATGATTGATGCAAATAGAATGTATGCATATAACATGTATCATGACCATACATTCAAACGAATGTTTAAACACACTGTAAAACAGCAATTTCTGGAAGACGTCATCACGACATTACATATTGTTTAACAACATTGGCGACAGCTAAGACCTGGAATAATGAAGTTTTGAAATGTTGCTGTAGGAGGATGGAGTTCCTGGACCACCCATTCTTGTAGCAAGTCTTGTGGAGGCGGATACGCCCTGATGCAACGTTCTTGTACGAATCCTGCTCCAATGTTTGGGGGATCTGCCTGCAGAGGACAGCATTATAAATACGTAGCTTGCAATACTCATCCATGCCAAGGTCTGTATTTCGTTTATTATTCTCTCAAAGTTGTCTACATGTTTGGTCTTATAAATATGCCACTTTAAAACACGAACTCTATTATTTCATTAATTTTATAAAAGTCTGAAAAATTCACCGTACAATATTCATAGGAAAACTTGATTTATTTTATACTCGATAAAGCCCGCTAATGCGCGGAAATTAACTCTTTACAAATTAATTTGTTTTGTATGATAAACCAGATTTTTTTTTATAAACTGTAAAATGCGTCCGAATTTATTTTATTTGATTTTAATTCTTAACAGAGTTTTTAAATCTGAATTAAAAAAGAAGTAATTGGCTGGATAATTAGATGGCGTGTAAAGAGGTATCAGGAGAAATCGTACCCTTGTGAAAAAGTAACCAGGAGAAAACGTACCAAGTTTTCATGCTCGGTTTTCAAAATTTTCTTTCCAGGGAAAGATTGGTCCGATGAATATTTAGGGTTTGCCAGGGGCTGGGTTGTGAGGAATGGGGTCCGAGTAATATTTTTGATAATTTTAATTTGTTAATTGAGGAAATTAGGGGTGTTCCGGACTTCAGCTAATCTTCATTACATAATAAAGATTTTTAAGCTCTGTATTTTGTTTATATTTTGACTTTTGACTCCTAAAGTTTGCTCAAGCATAAAAAGCATCAATTTACCATTGAAAAAATTCAATTTTACACTTATTTGTCACTCAAAAAAATTAATTCTGAAATTATTTTCCTAACGAAACTATTTTCCTATATGCTGTCAAATACAAAAGTTTTCAAATATGAATGGCAAATTTTTGTGACATAGTACCAAAGAAAATCACATTATTCTCACAATTACATTAATCTTTTATTTTTCCATTAATAATTCATTTTTTAAAATTTACACAGTTTATGTTTTTAGCTCACCTGGGCTGAAAGCTCAAATGAGCTTTTCTGATCACATTTTGTTTGTCGTCCGTCTGTCTGTCCGTCTGTCCGTCTGTCTGTAAACTTTTCACATTTTCAACATCTTCTCAAGAACCACTGGGCCAATTTCAACCAAACTTGGCACAAAGCATCCTTAGCCTAAGGGAATTCAAAGTTGTAAAAATTAAAGACCACGCCGTTTTGCAAAGGGAGATAATTAGAAATTTATGAAAATTTTCGAGAAATTTTCAAAAATCTTCTTCTCATGAACCATAAAACCAGGAAAGCTGAAACTTGTGTGGAAGCATTCTCAGGTAGCGTAGATTCAAAGTTGTGAAATTAATTACCCCCGGGGGTAGGGTGGGGCCACAATGGGGGGTCGAAGTTTTACATAGGAATATATAGAGTAAATCTTTAAAAATATTTTTCTCATAAAAAAATCAGCCAGCAAAGCTGAAACTTGTGTGGAAGCATCCTCAGGTAGTGTAGATTTAAAGTTGTGAAAATCATGACCCCCGGGGGTAGGGTGGGGCCACAATGGGGGGTCGAAGTTTAACATAGGAATATACAGAGTAAATCTTTAAAAATCTTCTTCTCAGAAACTAATCCGCCAGGAAAGCTGAAACTTGTGTGGAAGCATCCTCAGGTACTGTAGATTCAAAGTTGTGAAAACCATGACCCCCGGGAGTAGGGTAGGGCCACAATGGGGGGGGGTCGAAGTTTAACATATGAATATATAGAGTAAATCTTTAAAAATCTTCTCTCAGAAACTAATCAACCAGCAAAGCTGAAACTTGTGTGGAAGCATCTTCAGGTAGTGTAGATTCAATGTTGTGAAAATCATAACCCCCGGGGGTGGATTGGGCCACAATGGGGGGGGGGGGTCGATGTTTTACATAGGAATATATAGAGTAAATCTTTAAAAATCTTTTTCTCAGAAACTGGTCAGCCAGCAAAGCTGTAACTTGTGTGGAAGCATCCTCAGGTAGTGTAGATTTAAAGTTGTGAAAATCATGACCCCGGGGGTAGGGTGGGGCCACAATGGGGGGGGGGGGTCGAAGTTTAACATAGGAATATACAGAGTAAATCTTTAAAAATCTTCTTCTCAGAAACTCATCAACCAGCAAAGCTGAAACTTGTGTGGAAGCATCTTCAGGTAGTGTAGATTCAATGTTGTGAAAATCATAACCCCCGGGGGTGGATTGGGCCACAATGGGGGGGGGGGGGGTCGATGTTTTACATAGGAATATATAGAGTAAATCTTTAAAAATCTTTTTCTCAGAAATAGTCAGCCAGCAAAGCTGAAACTTGTGTGGAAGCATCCTCAGGTAGTGTAGATTTAAAGTTGTGAAAATCATGACCCCGGGGGTAGGGTGGGGCCACAATGGGGGGGGGGGGGGTCGAAGTTTAACATAGGAATATACAGAGTAAATCTTTAAAAATCTTCTTCTCATAAACTAATCAACCAGCAAAGCTGAAACTTGTGTGGAAGCATCTTCAGATAGTGTAGATTCAATGTTGTGAAAATCATAACCCCCGGGGGTAGATTGGGCCACAATGGGGGGGGGGGGGTCGATGTTTTACATATGAATATATAGAGTAAATCTTTAAAAATCTTTTTCTCAGAAACTAATCAGCCAGCAAAGCTGAAACTTGTGTGGAAGCATCCTCAGGTAGTGTAGATTTAAAGTTGTAAAATCATGACCCCCGGGGGTAGGGTGGGGCCACAATGGGGGGGGGGGGTCGAAGTTTAACATAGGAATATACAGAGTAAATCTTTAAAAATCTTCTTTTCAGAAACTAATCAGCCAGGAAAGCTGAAACTTGTGTGGAAGCATCCTCAGGTAGTGTAGATACAAAGTTGTGAAAATCATGACCCCCGGGGGTAGGGCCACAATGGGGGGGGGGGGGCGATGTTTTACATAGGAATATATAGAGTAAATCTTTAAAAATCTTCTTCTCAGAAACTAATCGGCCAGAAAAGCTGAAACTTGTGTGGAAGCATCCCCAGGTAGTGTAGATTCAAAGTTGTGAAAATCATGATCCCCAGGGGTAGTGTGGAGCCACAAGGGGGGGGTGAAAGTTTAACAAAGGAATATATAGAGTAAATCTTTAAAAATCTTCTTCTCAGAAACTAATCAGCCAGATGATTCTTTATGATTGTTAAGACTTAGGCCCCAGGACAATTCTTTGTCCTCACAAGAAGGTTTAGAATTTGATGTAGGTTTATATCCCATATATAAACTATTGTTAAGGATCTTTTTGAGAACTGCAATACTCAACATATGATATGACTATAAAATCATCCTGTTAGAAATGGGACTAATGATTATAAACATAAAAATATCCAGGGGAAAAATGGATCTACATGTATTAGTGTACATTGTCCAGATAGTTTGTATTAAGACTCCATTAAAGCTGCTTGGTCCGATTTTGTATCAAATTTTATGTACGCTTTTAAATGATGGCTATGCTTAGTATATGTATAATAGACATTGCAGGAGTTTTACCCGTCAATTATGCCAAATTTCAATGAAGAATAATACGCACAAAATTTGCTAACAAAACAAACGACATGAAAAGGTACCGCGTTATTTCGCCTCATGTTAAATTTCACCCCTGACGACGAGACGGGTATGTATTACGACTTTGACATCGATTTAAATAAAGGTCGAAATGATCAGACAAATTACAAATAAACATGTGTACGTTTTGTTCGCTAATATTTCCAAAGTCTGCTTTCTTTACAATCGATGCATAGCATGCGGGTTGAATAACCCCAATCATTCGGGGGACGAAACCAAGCGATTTCCTTTTCTAAACATTCCCGTGATGCATTTTGGTTTGTTTTTTCGTTTGCCCAAATGGAAATTATTTTTATTTACTTTGAATATTTCTAACTTTGAAAGGAGACTGATTCTGCTGGTGTAAATAGGAGAAAGTCAATAACTTTCTAAGATAAATGATTTGTATGGAAAAAAAATTATACTGTAATTACAAATAAATCGGACCAAGCAGCTTAAAGCTGATTTTATCATACCTATTGTTGCTCAGGTGAGCGATGTGGCCCATGGGCCTCTTGTTTGCTTTGACATTCAGTTAGGTAGATAGTATCAAAATATTTTTAAAGGTGTAAATGAATGATATTTTACTGAAGCGCAATTTAGACTACAGTTGACCATCTAATATGTACAATGAACTTAAAGATAACTAATATTTGATATTTAAAATCGTTATCAGTTCCCATGACCTCAACCACTACAACGCCGCCACCCACAACTATTTGGTCTACCAAACAACCAGCTAATACCACTAAACCAATACGTACAACAGCCACAACAGTAGTTACCACGCCACCGACGACGACTACCACAACAACTACGATGCCACCGCCAACTACGACTTCAACTACTACTACAACAACAGCAACATCTACCATGACGACACCACAAACGTCTTCTACCACCATTAGGCCGCCACTTACCACAACACAATCCACACCGACTACAACGAAAAAGAAATTTTTTACAATACGCGCTGTAATAGAATAAGTTGACAAGATCAATAAACTATGCATTGGCATTGGAGGAGTTAAATAATTAATACGAAACAGATGTATTCATTGACACTTATTTAAAACGTCTAATCATATACATGTAGGTATGTCCCTTCCCAAATAGCAAACATACATTCGGCCAATGATAGACCAACGTCACTGGTTACATTGGGCCATCTTTGGCAATTGACGTTGGCCAACTGCGGTTTACCCAACATAAGACTCCACATGTTAGCCCAACGTTGGCACCATGCAGCATTCCACCTAATCTATGTCTTAGATTGGATCTTGTTTCTTCTTTGAACAGTCACACTCATTACCATAAGCAGCACACCTTAAAATCAATATCAAATTCAACATCATGGTTGTCGGCTTGAAATTCCATGAATATAGAAATTCATTAATTATATCGAGCTCTAGTTTTATTAATTTAGTAATCAGGTTAACGAAATTTAAAAAAAATAATAATAAGCAATGACTTTAAAAAAAAATACTAACATTTCTGTTGTATTTGCTGAGCTGTTGCTGTAAAATCCTTCCTTAAGGTGGTATGGAACATCTTTTGATATGAATATGGATTAAAGTATATTATAATTGAAATGCTTTCACAGGTTTAGAATTTTCAAATTTTAAAATATTTAACAAAAAATCGGTCGATGCAGATTTGAATATGATTTAGATTTAACGTCGATGTGCTTTGTAGATAAAATGAGTTTTGTTCGTTTTCACATTAATCTATAAGAAATACAGACAGATAAAACACAACACAACATCTCTTACAAAATCTCGCATGCAACAAGTTGGTATCATTTGAAGTATAACATAAATATATAGATAAACACATACAATTACATAAAGTTTCACACACAATACACACAGCAAATATTCTCTTATAATTGAAGGAAATTATATTATGTAAAGAAAACATTTAATCAATATTACTTACAGGAAAGAGACAATCCCAGGATTACCATTTTTAAAATTTTTTAGTAGTGAACATTTTTGTTTGAATTTTGTAATAAGTTTGTAAATAGGACATGTAGCAATATAGAGAGACAAAGAAAAATTGAATAACGTTTATAACAACTTACATATTTCGCTTAAAGGCACGACTTGAAGTCACGGAGGATTAAATATACTCTTAAATAGTAACATTGAAATATTATAAATTTCTATTATTTCATCAACAGAATTCATTCTTTCGAAAGTGAAAGAAATAGTATTGATATAAACTTAACTTTTTGGCATTTCATTGATTTACGATGAACATGACCTATACTTAACACTTGACCAGTATCGTAACTTAGGGATTAGTTAAGATAAGGAATTTATGTCTACATATTAAAGAACGACATGAGTTCAAAGTGGGGTTTAGCTCTTCTTTTTGGATTTTTCCCGATTATATGCACTGGTAAGAGTTTGAAATCGATATTGTGCATTAAAATAAAAAAAAAACGAAATTGTGGATTAAAATTCGACCAATGTCTCTTGCATTTCAACTCAAAGCTTTCCATATAGTTTAGTAAAGTTGTAGGTAACATATTTTTAACTTTCAGTCCCGCTGTCAGACAAAGAACTTGAGGATTTCAGAGCCAAATGTCATAGTTATTCACATCATAGTGCACAGACTATTTTGGAGGGTACGTGAAATGCAATTTATTGAACCACATGTGAAAATCTTGAAACAAAATGACTTTGGTTAAAAAAAAATTGGCAGACAAAATCAATAACTTAAGGTACGGTTTTTGACTTCACAACATCTGAAAATCTGAACAAACTGATTTATAAGTGTTAGTCTTCTTTACCTGTGTGTGTCTGTGTTCGAATCATATATCCATCATCTTTCTGGCTACTTGGATTTTTATATTATTTTTTTTTTGACAGGCGTGATTTCAACAGTAAACAATATACTAAATAGTAAGTAAAATTACTCTTCAATCATAATTCTGTTTGGCGTTATATAAAAATTGCAAAACAGGAGTAGGATTAAAATTAAATATTAAGAAATATACATTGTTAAAAAAATACTGATAGTAAGATTGTGCTTTTTTAGGATGAATTGCCATCGTTTCTTTTAATATTGGAAAAAATGAGTGGATTTTAATATCGCAGCATGTGTCTCAATTATGTTATGACAAGTTTTTAAAAATGGCAAAACTTGATTTGATTTTCAGTAAACAGTATATATAATTAATTTTGTCCATGAAGCAATAAGATTACTACGTGAACACAAATTTGTCAATCAATCCAACATTAATGATGAAAAAGTAATCAAAAGCTATACATAAAACTAATACGCTATCAGTTCAAAGTCTTTGTAAATTCCTAATTTGATTATATTTCGACAAGTCTTTATTATTCGAAAGAAAGCAAAAAAAAAATACTTTTTGTATGGTAAAGCATTTTTTAAATATAATTTTACTTTTGAATGTTGAAATTTCATCGTCTATGTATAAACCTAAAAACCCAGACATAAAATTAGAAGTAGTTTATATATTATAGGTGTTTATGTTTTAAAAATTGATTGAAGTACATAAGAGTTGTGGATCTTTTGTAAAAGAAATGACATGAACTATATAAAGAATTCTTTTGTTTTTCAGATGCACTGAATGGTAGGTTATGACTTCAGATACTAAAAATTTGTTGATTTCTTTTTGTTTGATTATTTGAGATTAGTGGTCAAGTCTATTTTCAGAACGAAGAATCTCTATCGCGATAAAGGTAAATAAGCTAATACGTTTGGATTACGTTTGGATTTTCTTTTCCCTTCATGATACATAGGGTCATAAACATTTTTAAAAATTTAGGGTAGATTATATAGATAACCATCTAACCTTCATAATGAAACACATGTCTCTGATATCAGAGTTTTTCTTCAATATTTATTCCCATATATAAACGATTTCTGTTATATATAATGCATAATCATAAAGTCCATAATCAATATTTTAAAAGAAATATATATATGCAAGAAATTTAACAACTTCAGGCAAATTGACCAAAGACTTATTCTAAAAATGTAATTGTTCATTCCCTCAATCTTTGTCAACACTAAAATTATTTTTAAACATTTATTTAAATTTAATCTTTACAGTAATAAAACTGAGGTAAAATTAGATGTTTGATTTGGTTGGCTGTTTAGAGGATTACTCAATCGGGGTATTGTCTTAGTAAGTCTCAAGCTGTATTTTGCTGCGTAATGTGAGCAATGGCATTAGCAACATTAGACAAGTATTTACCACAAGCTAAATTGTCTTCCCAAGAAAACAAGATTTCTTAGATTTCTTTCTTCATAAATGTATTCCTCTTTGTTGGTCACACTTCCGAGGAAAAAGAAAAGCGCGTTGTGCAGTTTTTACAACAACACATCAATACTAGCAGAGATTTGATTTTAAAAAATGATTCCAAAGAACTTTACAACACATATATGTATACTAGAATATGGAAGGGCCTGTCCATTTGGCTAACTCTTGGACGGTGTTTTGTAATTTTTGCCTTCGAATAATGTTTCAATTAATGTTCTTCCAAATATTTCCAAAACCCACTTGTATTTGAAATTTAAAAGTTAGTTGTGTAGGGGAAAAAAGTGACACATCAGGACCAATTTATCAAATTATGACTATAGCTTTTTCTCTTCAAATTTAGTTATCTTACCATAAAAACAATATTATTCACTTAATATCTGCTTTTATGTACAGTTAGGAATATTCCACACATCGATATCATAATTTTTTTATCAAATACAAGATAAACGATGAAAATAGTTCAATTCAATTTCATATTATCCTTAAAATACTTTATCATTTTTTTTTGTACAATAAAACAATCTGAAAAATTACTGATATATTGTTTATATGTGAGGCAAATGTTTAGCAAAAGACTTGAAACAAAAAATTTGCTTAAATTTTCTTACAAAACTTAAATGACTTGAAATCTCTTTAATCAGACAAAAATATTCTGGGTAGATTTTGCCTTTAAAGAAAAATAACATGTAACGAATGTACGAAAATCGAAAATTTTGAAAGGTGTCTTACTTCACCTTGTCGTTGTCTCATTATCAATGAATTCAGAATTGATGCGATCACTTTAATTCTTAAAACTAAACATGATTTCAACAAACAATGGATATAAATCTATTCGCTTGAATGGTGTTTAATTGTTCCGAAATATCAGACAAAACAAAATATCAAAGATTTCATCTGCACCAAACCTTCATACAATAACTTTTATCAGTTTATCAGAAAAATACCGAAATGTTAACATAATGAAAACAGGAAACGTTAAAAATTGTTCAAATCTTCAACTCCCACGAAAAATATGATTCAACAGCACCCGAGAGTTGTCAATAGAGTTGACAGTCATAAATATATATATATATATATATATATATATATATATATATATATATATATATATATATATATATATATTAGTTTTAATACATGCAACAATCTGTCATTAACTTTTAAAAGGTATGTAATCTAAACTATTTCGATTACTTTTAGATGATTTTTTAAATTTTAAACCAACATTATCCGGCTGTGATCCAAGGTACATGTATCTGCTCGATGCTTAATGATCTAACCCTACACTTTCCATCATATAAGTCCATCGACATTATCTTGACATTATCTTGAAGGCTTTTCCCATTAAACTGAAATCGCGTTTTCAAGAAACCAATTGACGCAATTTCTATTAAACATTCGTTAAATCAAAGTCATTCCTATGTTTACACATGTATAAATTAATTTTCAATAAATACATCCAAGCTTTACGTAATCATGCAATATTATATCATTGCAAATATAGATTTTGAAACAATCCCCCATTGACTTGTAACGGCAAAAGCGTGTTTACCAACTTACTCTAAGTTTTCCTATGCCGGGATAATACCTTGATGTGAAAGTACGTTTTTCAATGATCAGGAAGGATTCAACTTTAACAAGTGTTGAAATACATGTACCAAAGGCGTAAGCCGTTTCTCTGGTGTAGACATTTTGTAGTTTATTGCCAAAACAGTTTTGTTTTGTGTTTATTCAGAAAATTATCTTATAAGTAAGGAGAAAGTTAGATTTTTTCACTCTTTTAGTAAACGGTGGTTGGTCAAAATGGTATACACAATCCAGATGCAGCGGAACATGTGGTAGGGGAGTAATAACATACATCCGGTATTGTAACAATCCAACTCCAGCTTACGGAGGCCGCAATTGTCATGGGCCATCGACTAAGTATAAAGCTTGCAAATTACAGCCATGTCCAGGTAAAAAAGTTTATCCTAGTACACAACCTCTATAATAACTAGCCATAGTTGATATATCTTAATAAGTATTAGTTGTATAAAGAAAATAGAGGTCACTGTATAGTGACCGTTCGTTGACCAACCTGAATCATTAGACTGAAATCCCATTATCGATATTTTCAACCAAATTTAATAATTATGTATGATATTAAATATCAATTGTAGAAGAATGATAATTTTTTTTTTTTAATCTTGATGGCATATTTCGAAATTTCAAAGATTATGAAAAACGTTTTTTGTGAAACTGATTTCTTTCATGAATACGGAACACGATAATAAAGAATGTATTGCTACGTGTGGTTATTCATTTTTGCCTCAAATAAACGAGATATTAAGTTGAAAACGCAACATGTGATTGTAGGACATAATTTCACATATGTAAAAGTGCATGTAACTGAGATGTAAGCCGTTTCTCTGCTACCGACATGTTGTAGTTTATTGCCAAACTTCCTCGATATGTAGAAATCTTATATAAACAGACACCCATGTCCATGTTATATACAAATTGCACGTACAGTGTAATATGCTACCGTTTGGGCGATTCAAACATAATTTTAACACTTTCATTTGTTATCCAAATCGTTATCTCATAATTAAAGAGACAGTTGAATGATTTCACTCTTTTAGTAAACGGTGATTGGTCAGGATGGTATACACAATCCAGATGCAGCGCAACATGTGGTAGGGGAGTAATAACATACATCCGGTCATGTAACAATCCTACTCCAGCTTACGGAGGCCACAATTGTCATGGGCCATCGACTATGTTTAAAACTTGCAAATTACAGCCATGTCCAGGTAATATTTTTCATCCTATACAGCTGTTATAATAACCATCCAAAGTTGATTAAATATCGCATATTAATATATAATATTAGGCGTGTGAAGAAAATCGAGGTTACTGTATATTGTCCTATCTTTAATCAACCTTAATCATTTGACTGAAATCACATTATCAATTTTTTTTAACCAAATAAAATATGTATGATATCTTTTATCTATTGTAGATGAATAAAAGGTTTTTTTTATCTTTATTAAATATTTGAAATGTCATCCGTCATACAAAACGATTTTGGACACTGATTTCTTTTATGAATATCAAACACAATATTAAAGAATATCAGGCTACGTGTTGTAGCTCCCTTCTTTTTGACTTTATAATAACCGAGATATCAACGTGAGAAATCAACATATGAATATATAATTGTAACACGCTTTATTTATCGTTCCTGATTTTTTGGTTGTTTGAAATCCCACAGACCTGGTGTAAGCGATACATAGCACTAGGTTAATTTGTCGGTATTTAGAAGATTTAATTTTACCTATATATTGTCGCTTTGCCTGTTCCTCCGTATATAAATAAGTTGCATGATTCCGTTGATCTATTGATTAATAATATCAGCTTTCCAAATGAATGATCCACTGATGAATATCTTAATATGGCGATTTAGAAACAAACTGTATTATATATTTCAAAGTTGTCCGAAACTGACGCTGTTAAAACAGACTCCTTATGGGTTTTTTCGCCGTACATGTATATGATTTAGTCTCTTCAGCATTCTATTTTTTATGAAAAAAGTATAAAATAGTCCAATGAAAAAATTGATGGCATTTTACAGCTCAAATAATAATCTAAACTAGATCTATATAAAACTATCATCTTCCGCAATAATAAAGTACAGATCCCTGAAATTTTTCTAAATAGTAAAGCATAAGCAATTTTTATCAGACCTGCAGAATTTAGACACAGTACGCAGAAGCTTCAGGTGTTTTAACATTCAATAACAACAGATCATGAAAATGGTAAACGTGTGTTTACCCATAATTTAAAGTCGTTACTTCATAAAAAGAAAATGAGTATGAGTATGTGAATTATAAAAGAAAATTAACAAAAGCATTATTTACGCAATCAAAGAATAATATTTATTTTTAACAGTGTGTTTGGTATCTCTAGCTCGAAAAAATTAATCATTCAATTTAGGTTAATGCTTGGATAAGGTTTTTATTTTAAATTAATGGTTAAAGGGGCATGGTCACGATTTTGGTCAAAAAATATTTTTTTGATTTTGATGTTTACAATGCTTCTGTAAGGCATCTTTAATAGGCAACCAAAATTTGAGTGTCATTTGATGATTCATAAGCGAGTAACAGAGCTTACAATTCTTCGCTATGTAAACAAAGCGTTTGTTTACATTTTGAATGTGGAAATGAAAATTCCAGTTTTAAACCTAAAATGAATGTGTTAATCGTTAGGAACTGTTTATTTATGCTTAAAATGAATAATAAGATAGACAAACCAGCTTTAAAAAGATTTTTTACTAGTAAATTAACCCTATGTAAACAAAAACAGGGCACGAGCCTTGTTTACATGATGAAGAATTGTAAGCTCTGTATCTTGTTTAAAACTCAACGACTGGCACCCAAATTTCATTTGATCATTAGAAATGCATTCCTAAAGCATTGCATACAATAAAAACAGAAAAATAAAATTTCACAAAATCGTTACCATGCCCTTTTAAAATGCTAGAGTTGATTGCAAATTTTACTTGCACGTTATTTTTCAATAAATTAGAATGACGATTTTTCTACCTGCAAAATCTAAGTTTATCGTTTAGTGTAAAAAAAAAATTATTACATTTGTTATCATAATAAGTTTTCGAGATAAATAGAATATAGAAGTTAAAAAAAAGGCTCACCGTATTATACCTCGTATTGCTCATAAAAAAACATATAACGAGAGGTAACGACGGATAAATATGTATTCCGTGAATATAAACATACCATATGATTGTGCTTCGACGACTACGTATCAATTTTGGATTCTTTTGGGTAAAATTGCGTCATTTTTTCAGTTAACGGCGGTTGGTCTAGTTGGCAAAATCCAACGCGGTGTAGTGTCACGTGTGGTGGAGGATTGAGAACACGGACTCGAACGTGTAACCACCCGACTCCAAGAAATGGCGGCCACCAGTGTCAGGGGAGATCACTCCAGAGGGAACATTGCAATACAAACCCATGTCCAGGTTAACCTCTTAAGGACATTTTATTTTTTATCTCGTGCATATGCATATTTTATTAGATATATAGTTAGTTAAAAGCAGCAGAAACGAGTATACCCTTTTTTAAACTTGTTCAAGATAAGATTAATCATATAAACTTAGTCAAATCAAAACGGTCATATATACATGTCAAACTAAATAAAGAGTTATACAAATTGCATTTTTTCAGTAAACGGTGGATGGTCAAGTTGGCAAAATCCATCGCAGTGTACCAAGACGTGTGGCGGGGGATCGAGAGTACGGACACGGACGTGTACCAATCCAACCCCAGCAAATAATGGTCATCATTGTTGGGGAAGCTCACTCAAAATCGAACACTGTAACACTTATACGTGCCAAGGTGAAACTCATATAAACATTTTATTGAACTCTTGTATATGCATTTTAATGAAATATGTAGCTCTTTAAGGTGGACCGTGAGTTCACCGCAAAAAATTTTACAGGAAGACATACTCTGAAAAATTGTCAAATCGTTTCATCAGATTTACTGTTTATCATATAAAATTTTAATCGAAAATGCCTACGCATTTGTGTATATGATACCGCTTCAAATTTAGCATTGCTTGTGATATTGTTTTGACGCATTTCTAATGGAATACATAGGAATATGAACATTAACCTTTTTTTTGGTTAAAAAGATATTTTGATTATACTGATATGTCGCTTGCTCCTGCATTACATCTAATTGATGAAATATTATTTATTTTTTTAAAGCACAGCACGTAAAATATTAAAATAATTGTGTTACATTATTTCATTCAGAGATACATTTTTTGATTTAAGGATTATTTCACAGTTTTTAATCATATTTGATTTGACCAAACTTTTCCACTGCTTATTGTTTTCCACAGTGTAGGTAATATCAAGTTGTATCGACTATTTATTTCTAATGTTCTTATGGCTACCCTTGACAAAATTTGAAACTACAGGTACATCTAGCTAGAGACTTTTACTTTAAATTTAATATTAAGGGTCCTAAAATTATTATCTTATTTTTTCAGACATCATTCTGAAAAAAAAAACCAGCTAGTGCATGTGCATGCTAATTGTTCAAAAATGGCACTAATACATTCAAAAGTACGAAATGTATTGACCAATTTTCAGCTACAAAGCACATTCTTTGTTTTTTGCCATCAGCCCCCACGACATCAACGACACTACCAACTACAATAACATCATCAACACCACGAACTACAACAACGACCCCGCGAACTACCACAACGACACTGTCAACTACCACAACGACACCGTCAACAACCACTACGGCACCGCTAACTACCACTACGACACCAGCAACAACCACTACGACACCACTAACTACCACTACGACACCAACAACAACCACTACGACACCACCAACTATCACTACGACACCAGCAACAACCACTTCGACACCGACTACCACTACGAAACCAACAACTACCACAACGACACCAACAACAACCACTACGACACCAGCAACAACCACTACGACACCGACTACCACTACGAAACCAACAACTACCACAACGACACCGACAACAACCACTACGAAATCACCAAGTACCACTACGACACCAGCAACTTCAATTACGACACTACTAACCATCAAACCAACACCACAAACTACCACTACGACACCACCAACTACTACTACGACACAACCAACAACCACCAAACTTCAATTAACAACAGCAAAGTCGACACCAACTACAACAAAAGCAAGATTTTTTACAATACGAGCCTTACCATTAAAATGAAAATAAACAAACATTGTAACAGTAATGTATAAGCATTACACATCATCTACCGGTTTGTATTTCTTTATGAAAGCTTCGAAGCATACAATTATTTAAGAATGAAATGAGATGTTACATGTATACTTCAATGCAAGATAACAGAACAGAGGAAATTCAAACATTATAGCTGATATCGGAATTAAATATAAAATGAGTAAAATAACTCTTTATTTTTTCTCCTGAAATTTCGCCAACTCAAGTAAGTAATCGCTGGTTAATATTTGTTTAAACAATGCACTGTTATGCACAATATCATTTCTTACCGTCTTCTGTACCAAGAATCAAATTTAACAGTGAATATTGAACAGAATGGAGTGTAAAAAAGTAATTTGCTAAAAAATATGTCGATCAGACGCTAAAAGGTATAATTTTGATCTGTTATTTACATTTTTAATCTGTTCAGCAAGTTTCGCGGGGGTGTTAAGGAAGCATATGGAATCTGAGTTACATGTTATTCCGTGAAATCACAAATCTTATTATGTACATATTCAAATATCTAAGCAACGGCAACAGTTTACGTGCGAAGGGATACTTGAAGCATGCTAAATATATTTGTGCCGATTTCGTAAAGTAAATTGAGGTTAAATCTTTCAATGCGTTGACATTTTCACTCGTGACCGTGGTTTTACGTTGTTTTGAATTTCGTTTATGCTTTTTAACTTGAGGGGAAATATTGCCTGTATTTTGGAATTTTTACGTATCGAATCAATATAGACTTCGGTAAATCAGACAGTTCATTGTTTACCTGCGCAAAATGAGCAAAATCTGATGCACTAACGACATTTTATATTATAAATACTATACATTCTATTGGTAATTCGGTACGATCTCTACGTTATGGTTGATTATAATGCAACGTGTTTTCTTAAGATGCTCTGCATTTTCAGTCTAAACGGAGATTGTATTTCCTGCTAGAAATATATATATATATATATATATATATATATATATATATATATATATATATATATATATATATATATATATGGCCCAGTGGTTAGCGCGGTGGCCGCTCACTGCTAGGAGAATGGGTTCCACAGGTCGTGAGTTCAAGCCCCGGCTGGGGCGGAGGTGGAGCTCCAATAAGGTGAATTTCTCTGTGCTTTATATATATATATATATATATATATATATATATATATATATATATATATTTATATATATATATTTATATATATATATATATATATATATATATACCTGACTTATGCATTTGGTAGACCGATTGTATTATTTTATCTTTATTAGGGAGACCAGTAGATTAGGGAGACATATTTTGGTCTCCGTATTATTTTGACCTTGTCTAAAATGTAATTGGCTTATCTTTAAATGAATGAACGGTGTGTCTTTGCCTAAAATGCATCGATGTGTCTATTATTTGACATCCAATAGTTGCCTTTTGTCTATATTTTTTCGTAAAAAGGAATTCAATCTGCCTCTATCGTATAATTAGCAATGACTATTTTTCTGCATTTAGGAGACCAACGAAAACTTGCAATATTGCAAAAAATCTAACATATATAATGTGTTTAGCCTTTAATTATTCTAAATGAACTTGTTTTCAAAATACTTTTTCACTTTTTATGTATAAAGCCTCACTAGAAAAAAAGTCGTTAATTTCTTGACCATGTTTGAACATTTGGCAAGTGCTCTCCGCCATTTGTTCCGAGTACTCTCGGAACGTCTCGGGTTAAAACAATGGACCTTTTAACGCCAGCGTGTTGCCTTTTAGGAATCAAAGCCATTTTATGGTAAGTACTTTTGATAATCCTACTACAATTGAACAAAGTAATGTTTTTTTTTAAATATTCAAATAAAATAGGGCGATAATGTGTGCAACTTGACTATTTTACACCAAATGTTGATTAATCTTCGAGGACATTCGAAATGAAGTTAACAATAAAAGCATGATATTCATTTCCACGGTACGTTTGATGTAATATGTAATTCAAGGATTTATCAGTACCTTCTCCGGAGCAAAAGTCGTCCCCATTCCCAATTGGAAATAAGTTCACTTCAGCAGCTGTCCAAATTATGATCCCATTTAGTATAGCAGTATTTTTCCCCCTACTGGTAAATAGTTCTTATGTTTATTTCTTATCAAAAAATACTTCGTAAAATAACCAGAATGTCCATAAATGTTCAGTATTAACAAATGATTAAACCCATTTAGCAAAACTGCAGTCATAAAAGTTTCAAAACACGCTGTAAACATCGCCAACTTTTAATCCGATTTTCCTCTGTTTTTCTAAAACATCGTTATTTTGTGGTATACAGTACAGTACTGTAAATGGGACATGTTTTTGTTTTCTTACACACACTAGACTGATATAAAAGTAAAAGGTAAATGTTATGAAATATTTCAAACAGAAAAATACATTCTCAATTTAAAAGGGGATCTTGATAAATTCTTAATAATGTAATACTTTTATGACCAGTGTTGAAGGTGTTTATTTCAGGGGAAAAGACTTGTTTTAATAACTAAATATAGGAATATTATACATATATCTATATTGTGAAGTTAATTAGATTCTATTCAATTAAAGTCTAGCTCTTTGATTTTCCATTATGATAATAAATTCAGAAATCATGATGTATGCAACATATGATTTCTCCCAACTGCATGAAATTGTCGATTCAATTTTCCCAATTCCAAAAAAAATGGCATTTTCAAAAAAAAAAAGGCTGAAAAATCCCTGTAATTTTATAACGTTAGCTAGTTTATTGAAAATGGACAGAAAAGTTAACCGAAGAATGTCGCTTTATGTAAATAGATCGACATGAAGAATTTTCTATATTACAGTTATATGTACAAGTAATATTGTTTTAAATTAATTATGTACGTAATGTAGATATATGTACATGTACCCCTTGTTACCTAAATGAATTAAAAGCAAATTAAGATCAGTTGCTCTTTTTCACTTGTATAGTGGAAAGATAGCCGACTATTCTATGTACGAATTAACTTATTATAGGTAAGATAGTCAGGCCTCCATGTTTACAACCGGGATGCTCACCCCACATTGTGACATTTACAATTGTGACATCATAGTATCACTCTCGTTTGGCTTTTCGGATATTATCAGGTTTGTAAAATTTTTGGCTTTTGATGATTAATAATAATGTAAACAATGTGTATGCAGATTCCCGTTGGGCTGAGTGTGATCTGTTGACCAGGCAAAACATGTATGTCTTGATTACACAGCGTTGTGCACAATGTGCTCTCAAGAACATTCAATCCAGAAGCATGACCAATGTAGCAACACTTTTAAAACTACTTTTTGATACTTGTATTAATTTTAATGTTTATGCGCACCCGGGGTGTCCTTCCCCCTGTAATTGTTGATTTATTAGAATAACATGACATGTTTCATACATGATAGCATTAGAAATGGTCGATGGTTGTAAATATTTTGTTGTTTACCAATTTAATGTATGTTCTCACTAGAACATGCACATATGATATATGGTAGACTATTATCACATTCAACTCTCTCTCTCTCTCTCTCTCTCTCTCTCTCTCTCTCTCTCTCTCTCTCTCTCTCTCTCTCTCTCTCTCTCTACAGCAGCGATTCATCTTATGACCTTTAAAAATCATGCACCTGCACTCTTGCGAGTATACAAAATGTTGTAAAATGTTCGTACTATATATTGTTCGTGCATTGCACTGCGATGATTTGGATCGCATTCAGTTGCGTCTGAATAGTGTGCATGTCCACAATTTTTAAGGAGACTTGATGCAAGCACTAAAACGCATGCAACAAATGCGAGACCTCATGCAATATATGAGAGAGCTCGTGCGAATCTAAAACATTCTGATTGCAAAGAGTTGTAAAGTGCTCGTACGCCAATTGTGAATGGGGCTTAATGTAGATGTTTATGAATCCAAAAAATTTCTTTGCATATAAACAATGCTTTCACACAGGTGCTTGTGGTTTTAATGTAGGTTTTGGACTTATTAGCACAACCAGTCATGTCAGTGGAGATTTTCTCCTGCAAGAGAAACATTAAAAGGACAGGATGGGGAGGAGAGATTGAAGACAAGCACAGAAAGCAAAATATTTATCTATAAATATAATGGAAAAGAAGTTTGGTAATACGATTTATACATATTTACATGAAGCTGGAAGTATGTAGCTCCTGATGTGAAAAAAAAAATTGAAGCAACATTTATCCAAATTTTTTTTTCAAACCAGGAAATACAGACCTGCAGCTAAATGTAATATTTTAACATTTATGTATGGCAGTAATGTTTCTAGAAATAACTATAAACAATTCTAATGAAGTCAAGCAAAAATACCAGTAATTATATGCTTCTTATTTAAGGTTTGATTTCTTTTTATGTACACTGTAGTATTGATGCTGTCAGGAGTGAACAACCATACATGTATCTGCCAGTTTGTAAATGATGGCAAGGACGATGCAAACTCCACCATAAACTCAGAGTGTTTAATGTAAGGGAATACCTATGATTGTTTGCTAAGAGAGACATTGTGGTTGGGGAAGAGATACTTCATGTATATGACTATGGTTGTGATGGGAAAAGCTTGCGGTGGCGCAGCAAGGTAGGAAAATGGTTGGATTAATTATACACAAAAAATAATTATTAAGAGAGAGTTTAGTGATTTACAATCAGGCTTTGGATATCTTGTTATCTGGCTTTGGTTTTGTTTTTGCATTTTTTCGTACATTGATTTGTTTTAAACTAATCTAAAAAATAGGTTTTTCTCAAGAATTTAAAAAGTATCAGAATAGATAATTTATATGTTTTTATTGAAAAACAAGCCTAAAACTTCTGTTAGTGTTGTTAAATAGGTTAAGAATCGTGATCAATTAATCAGCAGAATTGGTTGTCTCTTGCCAACTGATGATCGGTCAATAATCGAATCGGTAACAAATTATATTAAATTCAATAATATGGGGCACTAAATTTTATGCTATGTATAATCTAAAATATATAAGTGCTATTTTCACTTCCTTTTAAAAGCTTATAAGACTTTTGCTGTATTTTTATTGGGTAGAATGTTACACATCTTTTGAGATTGAAGAAAACCCCCAGCTCACAACAGTTTTCATTTCATTCAATACAGATTAGAAAACAAAATGATAGGTATAATATTAATGTAATAAACCCAGACTGAGTATAATTGATTATAAAATCTAAAATCGATTATGATAAATCGACAACCTTTTCAACTGATCATTGATTGAAATTCAATCATCGTGACAACACTAGCCCCTGTTCATGTACATGTTTTTACCGGTACTAGTTTTGATTGATTTCAGAAAAGGCTGTGATCCTTTTGATTTTGGTAATGGTTTTGTGAGGTTTTATTTCACTTTAATTTGTTTATAGTTGTTTGATTTTCTTTCAATTTTAACATTATATACGGTTCCTGTGCTGACCTGAATAGATTTATTTTGTTTTCATTATCAAGCACTATTAAATTAAAAGCTTGAAAGAGGTGTCCAGTTGTGCAGTGGACAATGCACCTGCTTATCACCACTGCGACCCAAGTTTAATCCCCATGATCGACAGTTGTTGTATATGATAGGGTACATTGGTCGCCTGCTTGGACACGTGGGTTTTCTCCAGTCATCCCAACTTCTTCCCACATCATGACCGACTCGCGCTAACATCCATGCCAACAAAAAGCTATTAATATAAGTCAGTGTGCATTGTGAATCGTCACTAATGTGGAGATCGAGTCTCCTTTGCAGAACAAAATTGTTTTTTGTTTGATAAATTACAAAATCTGTTTCTGTAGTAAATATGTATATTTTGCAAATTGTTTACAGAATGTATTTCTTGAAAAATATACATTTACATAGAATTATCAGATTTGGTAGGTTAGTTAATTTAAGCATCAATCTGAATTGGAATTCATTTTTCACTGAATATTGGTACAGTCTTGTTTTTGTACAATGGCTGAAAAGTTTGATTTAGTCAGTGGTCTGTTGTCAGATTTATAAAAAAGAAACATCAATTACCAAATGTGGTAAACTAATAATTGATGAATGTTTATGAAAGAAAATTTTCTATATTGTTTTAATTTCTTTCAGTTCCCTCTGATGTGGATTCTGACCCATTTAGTGTATCAAACTACTCGCCAAGTTCTGATTCTGAATCAGATGAAAATAAGAAGGTTTTGGGTAATGTTATTTTTTAAAGAATAATTTTGCATCTGCAGTCCATTTTCACTTTGCAAAAAATACCTCAAAGAACAAGAGGCTGAGAGCCCAGTCATTTTAATTCAGACTAAAGTAAATCCATTTATATTAACTAGATATACTTTGAAATGTAGTTGTGTATAACAATCTACATGTTGATCTGGTCTCCCTAATGCTGTGATAATGCATTAGATTTACATGATATGAGTGGAATGTACTGGATGTAATATATTTGTAACAGTTATATTTATTTTGTTTAATCATTAGGAATAAAATTTGCAATGATTTAAAAAAGTAAACGTAGAAGCTTGTATTTACAATACAATATATTGGTATTTTTACAGAGTCCACCCCAAATTCATTGAGAGCTAGCTGCAACACAATGGAAAAACAGGGCATCTTGACCCTCAGAGAAAACAGTGAGCATTTTGAAGCAGGTAAATGAATTAAATTCAATGTTGCAATGTTATTATGTTTTTAAGCAAGAAACATTAATACAGTCAGTGGGGTAGCTAGACCTGAAACGAAGTGCATGCTTAAAATAGCAGGGGGTGTGGGGGCCAACATGAGGCCCCCAGTGGGTCCAGGACAAAGCCCAGGGGGCGAAAGCCCCCGGAAGCTCATGGATTCTGACGATTTTTAACACCAAAAATTAAAGCAATAATTGAAAGGAATGCTTACTATTTAAGCCTATTTTTAGGCAGTTAAAATTGTTTTGGTTATAGTTTAGGCATAAAATAAAATCACAAAACTTATTAAAAGTTAAAAGAAGAAATTTTTTTTGACATTTGCCTTTGACCCACTCAAAGCTTTTATTCTTAAGTTCATTTTCACATAGTTTATGGTAATGAATATCTCAATAAAGCTGTGATATTCTATCGGGGAAATTTAAAATGTGTAAAACTAAGTTCAACTGCAAAATAAATATTTGCCTTTTTAGGTACATGCATTGTGTACTGTTTCTTTAATATGGTACTTTAAGACCATATTGCGTGGCTATATTTGGTGCTTAATACGTCTTTGTTTAGCATTGATTTAGGATAAAGTAGGACCGAGTGACGGAAACGGGTTGATGGAATAACTGAGTATGGACCTTAATACTTGAATTCTTTTTTTATATTTTTTTTTCTTTATTTATTTTTTTACTGATTTTTCCCCCAAATGATGTGCATGCTCAGGCATATAAGCATACATGGTAGCTACGCCATTGACAGTGTACAATTTACTACTCAAGTCTAAGATTGCTCGTGATCTTGGGGCTTGGTCTCCCTAATGCTGTGATAATGCATTTGATTTCCATGATATGAGTGGAATGTAATGGATGTAATATATTTGTTATACTTACAAGTACCGGTACATGTATAAGTCATTAGGAATAAGTTTTGCAAAGAGATAAAGAAGTAAACTTAGAAGCATGTATTTATGATACAATATATTGGTACTTTTTTACAGAGCCCACACCAGTTTCATTGAGATCTAGCTGCAACACAATGGAAAAACAGGACAGCTTGACCCTAAGGTAAAGCAGTGAGCGGAGGTTGACAATGGTTTTCGAGGGGTGTCAATTTCAATAGATACCCTCCCAAACAGGCACTATTCATTTTATTTTACTGAATGTCTTAATTCTAAAGAAAATTTTACTGCTTTTATTTAGAAATGAAGTAAATTCTACGACAAACCGCTCATAATTTAAGCGCATGTAACAGCTCGTTGTGTTACCAATTGCCAAGTGTGTTGCTAACGCTGAGGGTAATAGAACGGATTACCAACTGCGTCTAAACCAATCAGATTTCAGTATTTAACATTTAACATGAAAGTATAATAAAATTGTTTGTCTGGTCTCCCTAATGCTGTGATAATGCATTAGATTTCCATGATATTAGTGGAATGTAATGGATGTAATATATTTGTTATATTTATTTTTATTAATAATTAGGAATAAACTTAGCAATGATATAAAGAAGTAAACTTAGAGACTTGAAATTGCAATACAATATATTGGTACTTTTTACAGAGTCCACCCCAAATTCATTGAGATCTAGCCGCAACACAATGGGAAAACGGGACATCTTGACCCACAGAGAAAACACTGAGTATTTTGAACAAGGTAAATGAATTAAACTAAATGTTGCAATGTTATTATGTGATCCTGGGACTTGGTCTCCTTAATGCTGGGATAATGTATTTGATTTCCATGATATGAGTGGAATGTAATGGATGTACCGGTAATATATTTGTAATATTTATTTTAATTAGTCATAAGGAATAAAATTTGCAATGATTTAAAAAGTAAATGTTGAAGCTTGTATTTACAATACAATATATATGTACTTTTATACAGAGTCCACCACAGATTTATTGAGAGCTAGCCGCAACGCAATGGAAAAACAGGACATCTTGAACTTCAGAGAAAACAGTGAGCATTTTGAACAAAGTAAATGAATTAGAATCAAAGTTGCAATGTTATTATATATGTATAACAATTAACATGTTTGTCTGATCTCCCTAATGCTGTGATAATGCATTTGATTTCCATGATATGAGTGGAATGTAATGGATGTAATAAATTCTCCTATATGTAATAATATTCCTAAATATAAATACACTGTGTTAGAGTAAAATCCCAAGAGATCCGAATATCAACATGGTGTGTAACTTTGAAGCGAGCAAAAAAGTGTTGAATCCTTCAATAATATGAATTAAATATTTAGATGAAAAGTATTTACAGCCTCAGAATGGTTTGTTATGAATAATTTGACTGTTATTTTCAATACAACTTCATTATTTTTCTCAAAAATCGATTCGGAGCGATTTTGCAATTTTCTGCTACATTACGGGTATATGGGAGGCATTCCTGTCAGATTATTATAACTAAGCGGAGTGTAGTGAAATTAATAGCATTATTGTAGGCTTAAAGCTTGGTTATGTAATTGTAAACAATACGGTGCGTCGATGTAGTAAATGTCCGATATCATATGCAATGTCAACCCGTGCACGCACGGGTCAAAGTCTAGTAAGAATAATTAATTTTGACTTGTGAAAGAAAGTAATCATTTTAAGATTGATAAAGCCACAAAAGGGGCAACTGTTTCTTTAAAAGATTTCTTGTTTTAAACTTTATTTATGCAATAACGATTCTTTGATCTTTCGCAGTTCCATACCATTGTTTTCCCTCTCTCAGTTCCTGTGATGAAAGAAGTCAACTTGATAGGTTTGTTTCAATCTATTTTGTGAATGTTTTTCTTGTTTGATAATAAGTTAGTCATACATATGTAGCTGCAACAATGTAGCCCTTTTTTATAACTGATGTTTACTCCCCCCCCCCTCCCCCCCCCCCCAAAAAAAAACAAAAAAAACCAGGAGAGGGCTACATTATTGCAGCTAGGTGTTAGGCTTCTGGCTTTTGAATGACAATGTATAGATGGAGTTATTTCCTTGTGACTTGTGACAGAGGCTGTAGTGCACAATTCCATTTGACTTTCAAGAAATGTTCAGATAGTGATGAAAATGTAAAGTGTTTAATTACATTTGCCGAGTACCACTTTCAATACTGTGAAAGGGATTATTTACATGTAAGGGAAAATTTACACTTAAGCTTAAAACTGGGTAAAATACCCCCACATTTGCATATGGGCAGTGCTTTAGTGTGGTTAATCACTGTGTATGTATTTCTTTTTTTTTTTTCTTCATTAAATAATTTTTGTATTTGTATACATTTTTGAAATTTTATCTAAAAGGGTGAGTGTCGGAGTTACATGTGCACAATCCTAAAGGTCCAAGTACAGCACCTGAATCACATGTGACTGAAGAAGATTTGATGTCCAAACCCTGCGAGAGTGGAAATGCAAATGCATCAGATGTTACACCACAAGGTGATCAGTTTTTTTTTTATTTGTGTGAATCTATGTGAGGTAGTGGTGGGGGGGGGGGGGGGTAATAGAAGTCATATTATTGAAATGATAAAAACTTTTCTCAATAATTTTCTTTCTTTATTTAAGATGACAATGGTACATTGATTTGCATCATTTAATAATTAAAACCCATCCATAATGTTTTCTCTTTTCATTACATTTTATGCATGCCTGTCCTTAGTATTTGCAAAGTAAGATATTCATGATATTGTTATTACAGAGTGCTTCTTTGAGATCGAAGATGATAATGGAACTAAAGTTCTTGCAAGCCCAGTTGCAGCCAAGAAGACTAAAAGCAGCTCAGGTGATATATCTTTGTTGCTTGGTCTATCTATCCACAATTTGATGAATTAGCAATTTTTAGGTCACCTGAGTTTATTGCTATCCGTTTTTGTCCGTTATCGTGCATCGTGCCTTAACAATTTTACATTTTTAACTTCTTCTTAAAAACTACAGGGCTGATTATTACCATTTTTGATGTGAGGCATCTCTATGGTGAGAGGAATCTAAATTGTAAAATTCATGGCTCTACTACCCACGGGGCACCACATGTGGGGCCAAATTTGCCAAAAAAGAGCCAAATTTTAAAAAATATTCTTCTCTATTCCCACACATGTTAGGAAAAAACTGGTTGCATAGTTATAATGTCCATGAAGCCTTCTACATAAATTGTGAAATTCATGGCCCCTGGGTCAGGGGTTCAGGCTCTAGAATGGGGCCAGTATGGCCATATAGTATATATGTATTTAATCTTAGAAAATCTTCTTCTCTACCCCATATATATTTGTTAAAACTAAATGCATGATTATGATGTCCATATTGTGAAATTCATGACCCCTGGGTCAGGGGTTCAGGCTCTAGGGTGGGGCCAATATTGCCATATAGTAAAAATGTATTAAATCTTAGAAAGTCTTCTTTTCTACTCCCATATAAATATATATATATATCTGGTTATAAAGTCCATGAAGCCCTCTACCAAAATTGTGAAATTTATGACCCCCAAGTCAGGGGTTCAGGCTCTAGGGTGGGGCCAATATGGCCATATAGTAAAATGTTTTAAATCTTAAAAAATCTTCTTCTCTACTCCCACGCATGTGGGCAAAAAACTGAATACATGGTTACGATGTCCACTAACTCCTCTACCTAAATTGTAAAATTCATGGCCCCTGGGTCAGGGGTTCAGGACATGAGGGGGGGGAGGCAATATAGTGTTAATGCATATCATGTTATAACATTTTCTTCTCTATTCTCACACATCTGTATAAAAAACTGACCTATAATTATGTTTACCAGGAAGTCCTCTATTGAAATTTTAATTTTCATGTCCCCTGGAGTATGGGTTTTAACTCTAGGGGAGGGCCAAAATGGATGTATAGGTGTTATTGCATATAATGTTAAAAAATTATCCTTTTTACTCCCACACACCTGAAAGGAAACTGAATTCATGATTTTGTAGACCCGATCTTTTAAGTTTTTTGCCAAAATTGTAGGTTTCACAGTTCTTTTTGAAAGATTTCAGGCAGGGAGGTGGCCGTCATTACTAATTTATAATTTTTCTACTCCAGAATAAAACCTAATTAATTAAATGCATATATGAGACTCCTCGACAAGTTTGTGTATGGGTTACATGTATATGCTACTCAGGTGACCGTTACAGGAATAGAAACAAATTTCTCATGGAGATTTATAATGTGAAATGTTTACATCTTTTCACCATTCGGAACCCACTTGAAATACCTCATACAATTTTTCAATTATGTCATCCAGGCTATTTCATGGCTGATGCAATGCAAAATCCCTATAGGCTTTCTATTTTGGGTTGTGTATTGAAGCCTAAAGCGGTAGAGGGGGCATTTCAAAACAGATAATCTTGACATATAAGTGGATGAATGTAGTTCGAGCATGAATGTATTTATGAAAAAGCAAAATATTCAGCAAGAAGTAGTGGAAGCAAAAACCATACAGAGTATGGTATGCCTTGAATCTATACATAGGTATTATCCTTTTTACATGAATATGTAACAATATAATAATTCTGATTGTTCATATTATTTTTAAAATCTTTTCAAGGTAAAAGAGAAATCCAGGAGTTTTTGGAAAAACATGAAATGTATTCATTGGAACGGCTTGATGAGAGGACCAAATTTTTGAAGATTAGATCTAAAATCTTCAACGAGAGAAAAACAACAAGACTTAGGACATTTAAAGAATTAAATGAAATGAAATCAATGAAAAAGCAAACATGAATCTCATCATTTTACATGTAATGTAACTGTAATGTAACAACAAGACGTAGGGCATGTATGATAATTTATTTTTAGCTCACCGAGACGAAGTTCGGGGGAACTTATGCTATACTGTTGGCGTCGGCGTCCTGACCTGGTAAAAGTTTTTGTTGCAGGTCCTGTATCATAGTTATTTCTTGTCCTATCTTCACCAAACTTGCATGGATGATGCATCTGGACCTTTTTATGAACTTGAAAAACTTGGATGCTGAATCTGGGCAATGACTTTTAGATGCTGGAGGTTAAGGTTTTTGGAACAGGTTAAAGTTTTTGGTGCAGGTGGCCTTTGATAGCAATTTCTAAATTACTACTGATCCAAACTTGCATGGATGATGCATCGTAAGATACTGATGCACCTGAAAGGCTTGTATGCTGAATCTTAGCCATAGGTTTCGGATGCTGGATGAGGTTATGTTTTTTGGAACAGGTCATATATTAAATTCATTTAGTACTATTTCAAACTTTCATAGTTGACTTAACTATAATATAAATGAATTGCAAAGGTAGCTTCAGATGCAGAGCCTGATCTTCATAATCAAGGATGCTAAAAAATATATCTTAGTAATTACTGGTCCTAACTTAACCAAACTTGAATTGATGATGCGTCTTATGATACTGATGCATCTGGCAGGCTTGAATGCCGAATCTGAGTCATAGGTTTTGGATGCTGGATGATGTTTAGTTATTTTGGAACAGGTCACATGATTTATAGACAATAGCTTGCATAGTTAATTTAACTATAATATAAATGAATCATAGAGGTAGCTTCAGTTTCAGATCCTGATCTTTATTATCAAGGATGTTTAAAAAGAATATCCTACCTCACTCTAACCTGATTGATAGATGTGTTTGTTGTTAAATGATTCATATGATATAGTATTGTCAGATTTGATACACTATTGTTTTTTATGATACAATGTTATATCATATATTATATTATAAAAAGTTAGTAGGATATTGTATCAATATTTTTGTGCATTATGATATGATATTGTATCATTATATTGTGCATTATGATATGATATTGTATCATTATATTGTAATGTAAAGTATTTTTTATTATGATGCAATGTTGTATAAAATGATAATGTATTATATACTATTTTATCACATGCTATTGTTTCATATTATATTGCCATATTTAATATGGTATAATATGATACAATATTGTATTGTAATATATGATATCTTATCACATGATATGATATTGTATAAAATGATATTGGTTTATATAATATATTAGTTTATCACATGAAATAGTATTATTTGATATTGGAATATATAATATTGTAACATATGATATGATATTGTATAAAGTGATATTGTATTATATAATATATTACTGTATCACATGATATTGTATCATATGATTTGATACAATGTTGAATCAAGTTATATTGTATCTTATGATACAATATCATATTATGTATCAAATATGATATAATATCATACAATATCATACTTAAGTATACAATATAATATAATGTGTTACAAAATTGTGATGTATTATGTGATATGACATTGTATCATATATTATGATATTGTATTATGTGATCAAATGCAATAATGTATTTAACATGACACTATGTCATATCATATGTTACAATATCATATTGCATCATTATTTATTACAGTATTTTATTTTTATTATTATATGTGTGTATCTTATATTAATATATGAAATGAACATATGATTATTATCCAATTTTTTAACATATGATATAGTAATATGATATTGTTTCGAAACAGTATCCATAGATATCCAAGATCATTAACTATGATTGTCAGGTAATATGATAAAGGTGGTCTCATAAAGGTGATGCTTTATAAAGGTGATGCCTTGTCTCGGTGCTTTGTAATCTGTGATTACCTTTGTTTCTTATAAGGCAAGAAAGTGGCCCCTAAACGTGATATGTATTGCAGACGACATCCTAATGTCTTTATGTTTGAAAATTTTGAAATTTTTTTAGCTGCATAATCCTGTTCGTCCTTTAATATTTTTTATGCCATGCATTTGATCAGTCATTTTTGCTCCCAGAGTAACTTTTAAACTTTGTCAATTTCTTACATGTGTACTTATTATCAATGTTATTCATTAACATTTATTAATGAATGGTTCATTCAATACGTGATCTTTGATCACCTTTTTTTATTGTTATATATGAATTATGAAGAATATTAAGTAAATCAATTTTTAAAACTTTATTTTCTTGAAATGTATGAAATTTGAAATATGAAGGTTGAAAATAGATTATGAATATTTTGATTTCATAAATTTACAGATCCTTACATACATGATTTTGTTGCACAGAAAAAAATGAAACTGTTGTAATTGAACTGCAAGTTCACCAAAATAATGGACATGTTATGTACACTGAATTTTGAATGCAAATAATTGCTCTATTAATGAATTTGAATTGATTAATTTTTTAAACTTTCAAAATTGAACTAATGTTTACACCCTGGTCCATAAATTATAAATGAAATCTATTTGAAATTAGTTTTGATGATTAGTAAAGTTTGTTCATGAACTTGAAATGTTTTTTTTTTCATTTATTAATGTGAAATTCTAAAACACATTAGGATACATGTAGAATGGATTGAATTGAGAAGATAATCTTCAGTAGGGACGCAAATTTAAAATGTTACATATTTTCCCCATTTTCGCAAATCACGAATGTTATGGTAAAAAAAAGAATGGTCTACCTAAACCCTTATTAAGTAATATTAATAAAAATGTATTATCGGTATCCCATAGCCGCATAAGACAGTAGCAAAATATTAGAGGGACAATATAGTATATTTTTAAGGGCTAGTAGTAATGAAAAATTAAAACAGATGTGAGATTATTGCCATTCCACAGACCTCTAAATGACCATCTATGAATATTGAAAGTCCACACCATCAACTATGTGAGATATTAACAAAGCTTACATATACATGCACATGTACACAGTACCTTGCATTATATCTTAATTCTATGTTGCGTGGCGATAAAAAATGATAGAGCACTTGCAAATCATGAAAATTATGGGAAAAAAGAATGGTCTACTTAAGCCATAAAAAATATATATGAAAATATATGCACGGTCTCCTTAAGCCTTATGAGAGAGTAACAAAATATTAAGGAGACCATTTTTGCTGTATTTTTTTAAGGACAAGATATATTGAAAAATTAAAACACATGTAAAGTTATTTGAATCTTGAAGACCTCTAAATGACTATTTGCAATAAAAAATATGCACATATAAAAATTTTGTATATTGTCTCCCTAAACTACATTTTAGGGTATGGTCTCCTCAATGCCTAAATCAGATTTATATATATATATATATATATATATATATATATATATAATGAAAAAAATTGTGTTCTTTCTTTGTTTTAGTGCATGTTTTCTCTTTACTAACCATATTCAGCTGTGTCAAGTTTCGAATTATAAGCAAGATACAGAGCTTTGCTCACAGAACTGAGGCAATGCTTTTGATCATTTTGAATAGGAAATTCCAAGTTTAAAAATCTTAAGTTTAATGTAATTAACTCTTTTGAACAAAAAGTTGACTAAAACCAAGTTGAATTGTGAGTTCTGAATATATATTGCTTATAATTCTACAATTGACGCTAAAATTTTGATTAATCACTAGAAATGTCTCACTAAACATTAAATACTTGAACAGAAAAATTAAAAGGATGATATGCTGTAACAACTTTTTGGGGCCCCCTCCTTATACGACTTCTTTAAAATAGTTTAAAACCTTACTATTACGAATATAAATATATTATCGCTATTCTTAAGAAAATAGCGGAAAATCATCTTGATTATTAGCCATTTGTTAACGTTGATTTTGAATAAAGATGAAAACAAGTATTCCTTTTAAAGGAATGATCGGCATGAAATACACTTGGTCAACTCTGTAAATATAATATACGCTACATGTAGTAATATATATATTTTAATGATTTCCGAAATGGCAAGGCATTAAAGAACTTTACACTTAGTAGGCGAATCATACTTCCGACTAATATTCTTACGTATATGGGAAAAAAATCGTGAATTGAATCATTATGTATGTAACCATATAAATTTTGTAAAATGATAAGAGTAACGTTTGTAGTCATCTACGTGTAATTATAGATTTAAATAAGGTTGTCATTGCATAGTAAATAAAATAGTGCAAGGCGCAATGCGTGCGAAAATAGTTAAATTTGCCGGATGCCTCATATGGACACAACTGTGATCGACCGAAGCCGATCACAAAAAAGGGTGGGCCTAAGTAAAATAGAGCGATATGCCTGTCAATACATTGCAGTCTGAGGCTCATTGAGATGGAGGGGGGGGGGGGGGGGGGCTAGACCTTATCAGAAATCTTGACAAGCAAAAAAAACCCATTTTGGGTACGGCTATGTCTAACTTTCCAAAAAAAGTGGGGACCCCCCCCCCCTTTTTACCCAGTTCCGACGCCCATTCATTGATTATTCATGTAAAAGCTCTTTAACATACATGTATCACATGACAACATTTTTCATTCGAGTGAATTCATCGATCAAGTGAGTAAGGTTATAGAACGTCGCACGAGTTCACGCCTGGTAAACAACAATCGTTTATTTATAATGCGGAAGACCAATTAAATTTTTTAATGTTTTTAATTTTAGCGCCTTGAGGTACAATTTTCTTCTTTCACATATAGGAATTTTTTTACTAAAATACAATAACTTATGGCTAGTACAATGTAGTTGAAGATGAATATGTACCTATATGCATATTCTCATATATAATTTAATTGTTTTATAAAGTGAGGGGGCAGAACTGAAATAAAGGGAATTGGAAGTTAACAGTGTACCCCTACCAGAAACTTAATTTTATATCTTGCAAAGGATCTTATTTTTGGTAAAAATGGTATTTCATCAGGGTACAATGTCAAAGATTAAGGGTAGGAAAATAAGTGTAAAATTTGGATACAGTTTATTGTATTGTATTTTTTTTTTGTTTTTCTACCGAGGGGCCATATGGCACAATATCCTTTGAACACCCAATGCATATAAAGCCATTGTTGCTCAGGTGAGCGATGTGGCCCCATCGGCCTCTTGTTTAATCATGCATGAATGATTATGAAATCGCTATTTTGTACTATAAATATTCTATCTATTGCCGTTTTGATGGGAAAGTAGTTGCCTTTATGTGGATGTTTCATTCTCGAAATCTTACAAGTCTTTATTGTATAGACCACACAATACCTTTACGTGTGAAAGGAGTATTGAATATGTACTGGCAGTTTTACAATTACATTCCCGTTTCTGCTGGATAATTTTCCATTTATTTGATTAAACGCGCGGGTCTCTAGATCATCAACGAAGAATAACCCCTCTCTTAAAAATGTAAAGCTAATCAATCTGTGGACTTCTAACAGCGTTTCAGGACAAGCTGAACGAACCGAAAAGTGAAGTGTCGAAATATTTAAATAAAATGAAATGCAAAACATTGATCATCTTAAATGTTGGTCGTGAAATTAAGTGCTGTTTCCAAATTTCGCGGGTCTAGCTTGAGATTATTTATTAATCCAAGGGATACATGTACACAATTGCCATCTGAAAGGATATTTTCTACGACAGGCATCATTGTTAACAAACTTCGAAGCCGATTATCATCAGTCGTTATAGATCATTAAGATATTCTTGAACAAAAACTGAAACGGAAGGACTAATTAATATGATGATAGTGACAATGCAATATCACTATATAAATAAAAAGCATTTGTCCGTGATATTTAATGCATGTTCATTCATTACATGTGAATTACTACAATGTTTTTTCACATTTTGATCTCATTAAACATGATCATATTAACAAATTAACGTACTTTGGGTCTGGTTTGAACATATTTAATTATATAAACACATGCAAATGGTTCGAATACAAGTTCTTAAACTTACGAGGTTCTTACCAGTTATAACAATTTACAACTGTATATTAGTTTAGAATGGAAAGTATATAAAAATGGATATTACTAAAATAGTTAAGTTATTGAACAAGCGTACATGTATTTAAAAACAGTTCTGTTTGAATTTGGTCTAGGCAGTAAGATTAAAATTACAAGAATCTGCCACAATCTCTGATAAATCTTTGAACAGCTAAAAAATATGTTGGTTAAAATTGACACTCAGAGATTCATCTCCCCACAAAAGTAAATGACAATTAAATGGGCTGGGGGGTGGCTGCCATTTTAGACAATATTGATCTCCTTTAAAAGAGGAGCTCCATATAAAGATAATGAAAAATGATAAAATTTTATATCAAAATATATGAAATTTATCTTTATCAAATAGTAGCTGATAGCTTCAGAAATTGCATATAAAATTTTAAAATAAATCTGATGGTTTTATATTATATTATATTTTGACCCCAAGCCTCCTTAATAATGTTAATTTGATTTAAGCTCAAAAGGTTTGAAAACAATTTATTTCGTGCATTGGCATAATTTTTACAACCAAAAAACAAATGATAAGAATCTTCTGGTAATCCACATTGGCAAATAGGGCTTTCAATAATATTTTTCTGAAGAGGTCGAAGTTTAAGATACAATTATGTCTAAGTTTTGTGTGTATGATGTTAAGCCGTCTCTTTTAATTTGGTTTAATTGAATATTGCTTTTGAAGCCTTTGGGTCTTCTTCCACGTAAAAAATAAAGTTCTATGAGAATAAAATTTTGAAAATATGTTCAAGTAAATAATTTCTGATACGAATAACCGGTTAATCGGTCGGAACGTCATGGGACTAACTGATACGCAATTTTGTAACTGATTGCCTTCCCTAATAGATAGATAGATAGATAGATAGATAGATAGATAGATAGATAGATAGATAGATAGATGATAGATAGATAGATAGATAGATAGATAGATAGATAGATAGATAGATAGATAGATAGATAGATAGATAGATAGATAGATAGATAGATAGATAGATAGATAGATAGATAGATAGATAGATTAATTGCAAAATGGCAGAATAAAATTGAAATTTTAAAATAAATTGACGAGAAAAATTATTTTAAAAAAAGGGTGTCATTTATAAACATGTAAAAACATATGTTTGTTTTACAAATTCCATTTTTTTTCTTTTCCATATCAATATATTCTAGATAAAGTTAAACAATTACTTTAAGTATGAATTTTAAATCAATCTTAATTTGCCAAAAATGACCTTCAAAAGAGTTGATATTGATTATAGCAAATTCCAAATACCTGGAATAAAAACTTCAGTACTTCAAAGTGAATATTTAAGACTGATTACGCTCTATCCTCTTCGCTGAAATAAATTCAAGAAAATTGATAATTATCCTTATTGACCTTTAGTGACACAGAGAACTTTTATAACTACACGTGAGAACTGTTATTCAACATCCCGACCTAAGCTGAACCTTATAGATAAGAATCTTATTTAAACTGGAGTAAGTTGAGATTCAATTTAGTTTAATATAATTCATGAACAAAATATGCAGTTTACTGGGGTCTAGCTCTTCTTTTTGGATTTTTTCCTGTAATCTGCTCTGGTAAGACTTTCTTAGTGTGTGTATTAAAACTATTCCTGAATGTGAAAAATAATGATTTAATGATATCCTTTTCATCTATTCGTGGCAATTTTACAATTAGCTTTCCAAAGAGATTATTTAAAATAGATTTTTACTATTCTATTCACTCTCAAAAAAGAACGGGATAATTTCACAGCTCTTTGTCTTTATAGCAAGTGCGTGTAAACAGCATTGCATGGAACATTGTATTGCCCGGTGTGCATTTACGTATTACTATAATAAAAAAATTATTTATAGTGACTCGAACTATTTTAACGGGTAGATAATACACTGTATACAGGGTTATATTCACCCCTTGTAATTTCAGACACTTGCAAATAGTTTCGCCCCTTTTAGAATTCGCCCAGACAGAGTTGTGTTTGAGAATAATTTGAGACATCAAAATTCGTCCAAATTACGACGAGGGCGAAAGGGGCAAAAATAAAACGGGACAAATATTTCCCTTTATACAGTAGTTAACTGCCTATGGTCTTGGTATAAAATATTCATAGAAATCAATTTGAAAAGTTACATGAAGCTGACGCAATCTCAACCCGCACAACTCCTTAGACATTTAAAAACCTGCTATTTTGGAAGACATTGTTTGTTTTACAATTATTATCAATAAATGAAAATACATTCAAGCATGATGAAGATTGTTGTTCAAAAATGTTTTGTCTTATCTTTTAAATTATCTAACTGCATTTTCTTCAATGATATAATGCCCTTATATGAAATTCATCGTTAATTCGATTTTCGCAATCTTTATTAAATCCAGTAAACCTAAACCCAGTTGTATGTTGATTAAGTCAACTTATAACCTTAAGACCCTGCATAAACTTATCATGATCATTTTTTTTATGCAACGTCTTTTTTTAATTCTTTATTTTGTCTGAAACTGTAATTTTTCACGAAAATAACAAAAAAGTTTATTTTTTGGAAATTTTTGTTAGATATATATCTGTTTGTTGGAAGAGCTATCGAGAGGTCCCGATTTATTCAAAAATACATAGCTGTAGCCTCGTATAAAAATGTGTTTGCCACCACATTTATCTTGTTTTAAGTAAGTAGAAAGACTTAGAAATTTTTTTTTATTTGAAAATATATATATATATATATATATATATATATATATATATATATATATATATATATATATATATATATATATATATATATATATATATATATATATATATAAAGTCTTTCTAAGTCTTTCTACTTACTTAAAACAAGATAATTTGTATCAACATTATTAATCATAAAGGGTTGTGTTACATGCAGAAATATCACAAAACATTCAAATCCGCAAAATGACACACTTTGGAATCGTATTATAACAGATATTTAAACGAAGTGTAACTTGTTTACTTGCGACTTATGAACGGAAAATCTGCTTGTTAATTCGAACAGCCAGTTACGCAAGATTCAGTACCTTTTACGGTTGGGCCCCATGGGGATCTTGGAGTCAATGCTCTACAACCTCTGGTTATGGCGTTCAGACAAGACACAGGAATTGTCACTCTTTTTCTGCCTGTCCTGTTGGCGGAGATGAATTAAAAATATGTGTGACGGCAGTACACGGTTTGTCTTGAATAATTAATTCTAAAGTTAAAACAACAAGAGTTTTTTTCGTTACATGTACACTTCACAGTATTCAATGGTTAACTTAACACATACTTAATGTAATTGTCGACGACTTAAATGTTGTGTAACAATTTATAACTCTAGGAGGATGGAGTTCCTGGACCACCTATTCTTGTAGCACGTCTTGTGGTGGCGGACAAGCTCTGAGATTACGATCTTGTACGAACCCTGTGTTTGGGGGATCCCAATGCAGAGGACATCCTATAGAATTCGTATCATGCAATACTCATCCTTGCCATAGTAAATATTATTTGTAATATATACAATGTCTTGTTTTGTTCTGCGTAGTTATCCATGGTGTGTGTGTGCGTGTATATATATATATATATATATATATATATATATATATATATATATATATATATATATATATATATATATATATATATATATATATATATATAATAAAAGAAAAAAAGCAACACTAACTGCAAAACATAAGCGCTTTGTGATTTGGATATATGTGATTTGGATATATATATATATATATATATATATATATATATATATATATATATATATATATATATATATATATATATATATATATATATATATATATGAATTCTTACAGGCAGCTACGCAACAACAAGTAACTTCAAAGGTTGGGCATCATGGACATCTTGGAGTCATTGCTCGTCTACTTCTGGCATTGGTTCTCAAACAAGACTCAGAAATTGCATTTCTTCCCATGCCTGTCCTGTTAGAGGAGATGAAGCAAAACCATGTATAATAGCAGTGCATGGTTTGTATTTAAGAGGCCGTCCTATAGAGTTGTAGTTAAAAAATCTGCAATTAATTATGTTGTTACACCAATGATAACTCACAATGTTACTCCTAGCACATACATAAATAATTGTTGACATCTTAAGCAATTTTTTCAATGTAATACTTTCCTAATCGCATTGTAGGAGGATGGAGTTCGTGGACAACATATTCTTGTACTAAGTCTTGTGGAGGCGGACACGCTTTTAGGCTACGATCTTGAACGAACCCTGTTCCATTGTTTGGAGGATCTGATTGCCAAGGACAGATTTATGAATACTTACCATGTAATACTCACCCTTGTCATGGTAAATATTTGCAATTGTAAGCCCTAAAAATGTAATCAATGTCAAATAATGGACTGTGCGATATGGAAATATATCATTTCAAAGCTTTTATAAAAATTTTATGAGGGATGATAGCAATTCGTTGGACGTTCCGGGCTGAAATATGTCTTTCACAAATCAAAAATGTTTTTCTTACCAGAGATAAATTTTTTCTTGAAGTGTAACTACGATAACAAAGCATAAATTCAATGAAATTATTAAGTTTATTTTGAATTAACGATTTCTAAAAAATATTATCACTCCCTATGATTGTTGTGTAACATATATCATTCCTAAAAACATGTAACTTTTGCCATAAAAAGAAGCTTTTGAATAATCTATGTCAGCTCTCTCTGTATTTTGTTCAACGGAATTTTATTCATTCATTTTTCTATGATAAGTAAGACTACGTGCGGGAATAAATGATCATGGATTAAGATTCACGAGAGATATTGTTTATAAATTGACATCGTAACAAAGCGTTCTTTAAAATTACCATCGCAATTTGTCAAAGTATTTACAATCAGATATAGTTAATTTCTGACTATATTTTTAGTCGATCAAAGCCGCAAATGAAATATCGCATGCCTTGCGTCTTTTGTCCAGTCACGTTCAAATTTACATTTTACAGAACGTTTCTCATTAGATTGATATTAAGCAAAAAAAATACCCTGATATTTATGAAATATAAGAAATACGTCTATAATCGTGCTTTTATCTCAAGAACAACTTGTGATGTTCATGTTGACGTTAAACTTTGTCAGAAGAAATATAAAAAGTACAAATGCAATACATTAGACACTTTGCCGTTGCAAGGCACTAAAACCTTTTATTTTGTTAAAAAAAATATTTTCGTTAGGTCCTACGGCGTCGACGACTCTACCAACTACAACCACAGTAACACCAAGTACAACTACAATACCACCAACTACAACCACAGTAACACCAAGTACAACTACAACACCACCAACTACTACCAATCCAACCACCAAACAATCACCAACAACAAGTACTGCACCACCAACTACCACTACTGCACCACCAACTACCACTACTGCACCACCAACTACCACTACTACACCACCTACTACCACTACGTCACCAACAACTACCACTACCACACCAACAACTACTATCACGACACAACCAACAACCACTAAACCACAATTAACAACAACAAAGTCGACACCAACTACAACGAAAACAAGATTTTTTACAATACGTGCTTTGATGACGTAATGACAATGGATTAACTTTGTTATGATACTGTCTTACCATCAATGTAATCGATATCTTCATTTTGCTTACGTACAGCTGTAATATTACGCTTAGTAATACGTTAGAAAAGGGTTAGGCTTAGCACAAGGTATTAATATGTCTAAGCTACAAATTTTCTCAGAGTCTGTAGTTATAAGTAAGCCTAGGAATACTAATTAATGTTTCATCACTACATTTTTGAATTTTTTTTTACATTTGCTTTGATATTTTTAATCATAATTCCATAAAAATTGTTTTGTTAGGAAAACAGGTTTATTATTTAAAAAAGAGAGAATTCTACTGTACCGTAAATTGCAAGATTCTTTGTTAAAGAAACGGAAGCTTAAATACTTATCCACCATATTCTCAAGTCCTATAAAGTTTAGTTTCATGTTAGAATGTATAAGGTAAAATCAAAATAGAGGTTATATGCAATTTTGACGTTTTTAAAGGGTTAAGATAGAACAAAAAACGTCGTAATGCTTCAAATGCTTCGACGGCTTTTCGCTGAACAAGAATTGATATTTCGTAATGCATACTTCTATAGTCGTTACTGCTTATAAAAAGTTTAAATATTGAATTGAAGTTTTGAAAAGTAAATGTGTTTATATACTTGCGTTTTGAGTTGTTTATATTATTAAATTATTCTATTCTTGTTTTTTTATGTCTAGCGATCTAAATGTTTCATTGAGTTGCAAACTTGAGTTTTTAGACATTTTAGTTTAATCAGATAGTTCAGCAATTCAGTTCAGGCTGAAAGTATAATTCTCTGTTTCCTTTCATTTGGTAATTGCAATAATTGTGTGCAGACTATGTACATTATATAAAAATATATCATTAGACATGCTGTCTTTAGGTTTTGGTTTTAAAAAAGCGTAATCTCGTTTTGCTTGAATAGATTTTCTGGTGTCACTACGACGATCCATATGAGAATTGTCAATTTTTTGAATGAAATTACTCTGAAAAATACGAGAAATTCACAAAATTGACTGTGAATGGCTGGAAATAGTGAAGATCCCATCAAAATTAGTTTTCATTCAGGCGTCTACCTTCAGATTAAATTAGATTAGTACTCCTTGTTTCATGACTGGCAAATGCGCATTTTATATCCAACGTTTACTGCGTTCCAACAACCATACCCTTTTCATACACTGTGAGGAGTCAATATTTCAGAAAATAGGTTATTGCGCAAGTTAGATGATATGAATGTTCGAGGACAATGGTCCTATTCATAAAAATTGTTACATCTTTGAACATAAGATTTCGCGTTAACTGGATTAATAAGGAATTGATGCTAAAAGAAAAACGTTTACCACAATAAACCTTTAGTTTTGTATTAAATGGTGATGATACAAAGCACAACAATTCAAGTATTATTTATTTAATAATTTGATTGCTTTAAAACAGATACACAACAACAACAATATGAGAGGGTATCAAAGTATTCCTGGATTGAGTATTTCTGGACAAATTTTCTCAATATACCTTCTGAAATAGAAAAAAAAATTTCGTTGACATTTGAATGCTTAATAGAATTGATAAATAAAGATTCTGCTTAGAGTAAGACATGCAGATGCTGTATAAATAAGATACATACCCTTCCAATCGGTCTGAATGGTCTATGCGAGGGAAATGGATAAGATGTTACGGGCGCCCCTGGGACTGGGTAAGTGGATACGCCTGGAAGTGGGTAAGTGGGGACTCCTGGATAAATTTGCGGTACAACGGGATAGGTAGGAAGTACACTTCCGGGGAATGGATAAGGTCGTCCAATACCTGGGAAATTTGAACCAGAAACGGAGGCTTGGGCACCAGTAGAGGCAGCAGAGGATGCGGAGGCTGATCCGTCGTCACTAGAAGCCGCGGCTCCGGCTGCAGCACTCCCTGGAAATCCAAAGGATGGGACGCCTGGGAATCCCTGGAACCCTTGTACTCCCTGGAAACCACCTTGGAATCCTTGGAGACCGCCTTGAAATCCTTGAAGGCCACCTTGGAATCCTTGGAGACCACCTTGGAATCCTTGGAAACCACCTTGGAATCCTTGGAGACCTGGGAAACCGACGTTGTTACCGAAACCAGGAGCACCTGATGCAGCGGCTGAGGAGGAAGCAGCTCCACCAAAAGGTCCACCGGCAGCAGCGGCACTTGATGAGGCAGCAGCCCCGGGCCCGGCGGAATTCAATCCAAAATTATTCAAGCCAAAGTTGCCATCGTCAAAGCTATTGAAACCATTGAAACCATTGTTTCCAAAACCAACGGGTCCTGCAAAGTTTAAACCTGGTGCTCCACTAGCTGCTGCTGATGATGCAGCAGAGCCTCCAAAGCGCCCACTGGAAGCAGCGGCACTTGAAGCAGCAGCGCCACCTGGACCGGCAGCAATGGGTCCTAGACCTCCTAAAGATCCACCGAGCAATTGATGTTCAAGTCCACCCAATACTTGCTGTCCGCCAATTCCTCCAGAGGAAAAGAAGGTACTGGATGCACCCCCTGGGCCGTACTGGTTTACACCAACGGCACATCCATAGCCATTGCAGCCACCATATTTTTCAGTATCGGCAAATACACTGGCCACGGAACACAGAAGGATGATTTGTTTGATCATGACTACAAGTAGAGAAAAAAGATGGGTTTTTTAAACATGTTTGTCTAATGTTGCATTATTATTTTCTTGTTTAGACGATATTAAAAAAAATTTTTGTGATTATATTTCCCAGGTTAGATTTTTTGAAAATGCTAACAATTCTTTTAAAGCATAATTAGGACACTGTTTTAGCGATACATTCAAAGGAGAGGGTTGTTTAAAACAGAGGTATTTTTTATCATACTTTTTAACATAAAATTAGCCAGTGTTGTAGGATAAACCTAGTGACAAAATCAGATGATCCCTTATGTACAATCGAAAGTACCTGTATTCATTTCAAATGATTTGAAATGGTTTTAATTTAAAAAGGTATATATTCATGCAAATATCTGAAGTAGAAACATTTTGTATAGGTAAACAAACTCAATTATTTTTTTAAAAAGGAGAGGGGCAAGTTGGTTTTTATTTACGGAGAAAAGTATAATTGCTCGGTGGTCGGCTTCATCAATGTACAAACGATTAGATGTAGATCTTTCTTACCTGTTGTGTGTGGATCTGGAGGCGCTTAAACTACAAGTCCTACTATTTTGTTTCACCTTTTCCCTTTTATATATTTTCAAAAACAACGTCATCATTATCTAGCATAAAAATAAACTTATCTTTATCATTAAAACAGAGGTATGTGATTGCATACAAATTAAAGACAAACTGGTCATGCATTTTTTAATCATGATCATTTTACAAATAAAAGTGATTACGTTTCTGTTTTAATCGCGTATAATCTATTTTTAATATGGTTATTTATGTGAAATTCAAGTCTTAATGGACTCTGTTCCTCCTCAACCACATAATTATAATTACACTTCCTTCTACTAATCATATACAGACCGAATATTCTTGGTAATTTTATAAGTGAGTTGATATTTATTGGTTGTGAAGAGTATATTTTTAGTTCTATAGGAAGAAACGGTGGATTTTCGGCTTACAGAATGTTTTATAGTCACCTTTAACCGGAATGTCCTAACAGAAAACTGTCGACGCACATTGTATTTTCGGCTGAATCAGGTCTAGAAATTACTGACATTTTTTCTAAAAATAAAATAAGAATACAGTAGACTGATTGTCTTTAACATGTTTTTATTGTTTATTTGAATAAAACAAATATTAAGTGCAGGGCGGAAGCTCCTCGAAAAAATTCGGGTTGACAAGTCTGGGAGTTACAGTTCTGATGTTGACACTTTGCTTGCCTCAGAGAGTTTTTTAAGCATGTTAACCGTCCTCGGAATATAAAAAATATTTAAATCACATACAAATAGAGATTCCCAATTTATAAAGGTAAAATAAACCATACAGTTTTATACGGGTGTTTCAAAACATTTTAGAGGTATGCAAAGTAAGGATATTTGTTGATAAATGTCCTTTGATTCTTTTGTTCTGACTTTTTTCATAGAATGTGTTTAGAAATTCCGCTATACAGTCCAAAATTTAACAAAATATAACGCTGTAATTTGTAGAGTTTCTTGTGTATATGACGAAATGTAGCCTTACGGCCTGTTAGACCATTTTTTTCGTACAGCAATAATGACCAGCAGCCAAAGTCTGTACCAGGTTATTGTTTCCGTTAGTTTTGAAAAATGGAATACACATACCTGTCAAAAAGATATAATTGAAATCGATACACAAGGGAAGTTCCAAGAATTTTTTTATACAATGACACTTCATCATTTATAACAAATGTTCCTGGTCAGTAGCAAGTCTATATATTTAAACAAATGTAAAATTGTAGAATACAAATGTAAAATTAAAGAATACAAATGGAAAATTATAGAATACAAATGGTATATTATAGAATACAAATAGAAAAATCATACAATTGAACTGAATATTTATACAATACAAATGGAAAATTATAGAATACAGATAGAAATTTATACAATACAGATAGATATTTATACAATGCAAATGGAAACGATCGAATAATTCAACGTTTGACATGCCATTCAACCGACCTGCCACCAAATTGGTGAGCAGGTATATGGCTTTACAATTAATCAATCAATCAATCATCACATCAACAATCAATTGTTCAATCAATGATTATGAATCATCACATTGACAATATAATTGTTCAATCAATCAATTTATAAATAATCAATCAATCAAACTGTTTAGACAATCAATATAAATCAATGACATTAGCAATATAATTATTGAATCAAACAATTCATAATCAATCAATCTATCAATCATAATTGACAATCGATGGATTGAGTAAATAAATAATCGATGGACCAAATAGTAGATAAATAGCGCTTTGCTCAAAGCGGGTTAATGGCTAAGTTAGGTAGACCCTTGAAGCAGTTGGTTGACCACATATTTCCAAGCTTTGAGCACGAACCCGATATTAATTGTAAACACCAAACCCGATGGTTAAGCTAACACTAACTTGATCCTTATTAGGATCACGACTTAAGATAAGGTTGCTGTTCCTTGTATCAATGAATTTATCCTTAGAGATAAATTCCATTAATAAATGTGGGTGAAAACAGCTACGTGTTATTACTTTTGGAACATTCCTCGTATATACTCTACCCCATGGTTCTTTTCAATCAGATTTTGATAAATTCATGTATTCTTTTACTCATGGATGATTTATGAAATTTTCTTAAAGATTAATTTGAAAGAGAGCCTACGTCTGTTTCGAAACTGTTTTCATTGAAAAAAGCTAGGATAAAGTAATTGTTCTCATTAAGAACATTACTTCTTTTTTATTACATCAACCCGTGTATTAATTTTATTTTTCTACTTATTTATTCGTTAGTGCAAGCTGTAATGCCTTTGTCATGTCATGTACGTCGTATCTGATTAAAACCATGACCGTGTCCTTTATTAAACTGGATTGATCTCCTTTTAAAGAAGAGATGTATATAAATTTATAGGCAGATACTAAAATTTGAAATGTAAAATACATGTATATAGATTTTTTTCTTTACTAAACATTGGTTATTATTATTCTTTCATGTTGAAAGCTGAAATCTGAACGCAGTTAAGGAGGCTGGGGGTCCAAAAATGTCTCCAAGATTCACCAAATGTGCAAACATGTTTCATATAATCTTAGTTTACATTTTAATATAAAAGACCACATCACAATCATCGTTATTTTATCATTTATTGCAACTGAAGAAAAACTGCACATTATGTAAAAAAAAATTATGAAAAATATAAGAAATATAAATAAAGGCAAAAAACATAGCAATAACATCACAAAAAATTAACACAGAAAAACTAACCATTATTTGTTAAAAAGAAAAATATCACAATTTTACCAAAAATATATATGTCATACAAATCCAAATATGTAAAACAATAAAAAGTAGCCACAAGATTATTTCCAAATTTTAACATAATAATAATCAATGCATGTGCAATAAAGATTGAGCATTTAAAAAAATCGATAGTGAAATAAAAAAAAAAAAAGAAATAAAAGGAAAATATTACAAAATATATAGAGTTTTAAAAGTTACCTCCCTTTAAAAGGTTAGAAAATGCTGAAAAACAGCTGAAATTATTTTTTGCATTTTATAACCCTTTGTTTACCATCAATTGACTCTTTAAATAATGCTTTAATACCATCATATCCATTTCTTTCAAAAGAAATTTTCAGTACGATGTAAGAGTTATAGAACATTGAAGTTAAAATCTTTTTTGTATACAGATAAAAGCACTTTAAAATGGCAGCCACCCCCAGTCTCGTTAATAATCTGTTCTGTCACCCTCAGCCTTTGCAACATACTTGGCAACGGGTACCATTATATAAATAGTGCCTGTTTGGGAGGGTAACTGTTGAAATTGACACCCCAAGACAACCATTATCAACCGACGCGATGCTGAGGTTGACAGTGGTTTTCGAGGGGTGTCAATTTCAACAGTTACCCTCCCAAACAGGCACTATTCATTTTATTATACTGAATGTCTTAATTTTAAAGAAAATTTTACTGTTTTTATATAGAAATGAAGTGAATTCTACTGTTAACCGTACGCGCATAATTTACGCGCATGTAACAATTTGGGTTGTGTTACCCGTTGTCAAGTGTGTTGCTAACGCTAAGGGTAATAGAACGGATTACCAACTGCGTCTACAACAATCAGATTTCAGTATTTAACATGAAAGTATAATAAAACGAATTGTTACATGCGCGTACATTATGCGCGTACAGTTCTCCGTAGAATTCAAGTCATTTCAGAAACATTTGAAATTGACACCTCTCGAAAACCATTGTCAACCTCTGCATTGCGTCGGTTGACATGGTTTTCGAGGGGTTTCAATTTCAGCTATTTTTATTAAGCTACACAAATCATATCTTAAAATGTTTCAAGACAGTATATCAATAATTTTTATGATTATGATAATTTTTTGGGGGTAATTTACTTCTTAACCAAAGACTTTATCTGGGTACTTTACGACTATTTCACCTCAATCCAAAAATCAATTATACTGGACATGTCATATTCAATGAGACAACACTGTGTGGCCGTTTTCTTGACGATTCCGCAATATTATAATTCTTGTATGATCATTTTATAGGAAAAACATAAGAGTAGAAATACATTATATAAATAGTGGTTAAAGTATCGGGCTTGTAAACCGCAGGTCATGAGTTTCAACCCGCCTTGGGATTTTGTTCACATTGACTGAACTAAATGCTTGAAAAAATTATTTTTTAATCCAAAATTTCCATCGATTTCTATACTTTTATAAACCATTTCCATCAGAATCATGTAAATTTCTGTGAGAAACTATTTCAAAGAGGTGTACTGTAGTGAGCCAACCTAATTAAATAGAAACTGTCGATTTAATTTTAATTCAAAGGTCATTCCAAAATGCCAGTCAAGCATTCTGTGTGTTTAATGAAGATTTATGTTTTTAATTTTTTCAGTTTGCTTCCATTGGTTATTTTCACCAAATAATTCATTGCGTGCAAAGTAAAAACAAAAATTATTAAGTTTTATATTTGATGTCTTCAGATTTAGTGTATCTCTGTTATAGAGTGAGATTATTTTAACATGCTAGAAGTGTGAAGAAACTTCTACAAAAATACTCCAAATTGATCGGCCTATAGTTGACCGAAAATGCAAAGGATTATAAACTTGCCGTATTAAACGAGCGTCCTCTTTTACAGTAAAGAGTATTTGCGCTCCATGCCACAGTACACATTTAATATACATTGTAAAATTCGCTGTTTTCCAGTAATAAATTCCTTTTCATACACCATAAGCATTTAATCGTCTTGTATAATGTACAATGCTCAGTTTTAATTATACGAAGCTTTGTTTAAAATTGTCTTACAAAATTCATTAAAATTGATGTGAATTCGATTTATTACTGAAAATTTAATTTCGTTGATCGCCTCAACTACGGCTGAACAAATAAAATCATCACACTTTACCGCAAAACAGAAAAAAACTGATAAAACCACAGTAAGCCGTATTGTCAGTAAATTAAAAGCATTTAAACAATGTATCAACAAGCAACAAAAAGTCTAGTAGAAATTGTTATTTTTTTTTATTGCTTAATAACAGACACACAACAACAATATTGCAAATGGTGATCAGTGTATTTCTGGATTGGTTTATTCTCAACTTCTCAATATACCCTCTGAAAGAGAAAAAGGAAAATGTTAAACCTTTAATTGCATGGCTGCAAAATAAAGATGTAGCTAAGAGTTACATTTGCAATTGTTGTTCGAAAATTGAGTGATACATACCTTTCCAAATGGTCTACGTGGTTGACCTGAAAAAGGGGGTAAAGGTACGCCTGGAAGTGGGTAACTAGGTACGCCACGACGTGGGTAAGTGGGCACGCCTGGAACTGGGTAAGTGGGTACGCCTGGAACTGGGTAGGTGGGTACGCCTGGAAGTGGATAAGTGGGCACGCCTGGAATTGGGTAAGTGGGGACTCCTGGAAATTTTGAACTTGAAACGGAGGCTTGGGCGCCAGTAGAAGCAGCAGAGGAGGCGGAGGCTGATCCGTCGTCACTAGAAGCCGCGGCTCCGGCTGCAGCACCTCCAGGAAATCCAAAGGATGGGACGCCTGGGAATCCCTGGAACCCTTGTACTCCTTGGAAACCACCTTGTACTCCTTGGAAACCACCTAGGAATCCTTGGAGACCACTTTGGAATCCTTGGAGACCACCTTGGAATCCTTGGAGACCACCTTGGAATCCTTGGAGACCACCTTGGAATCCTAGGAGACCTGGGAAACCAACATTCAAACCAAAACCAGGAGCACCTGATGCAGCGGCTGAGGAGGAAGCAGCTCCACCAAAAGGTCCACCGGCGGCGGCAGCGCTAGAGGCTGCAGAAGCAGCTCCACCGGAATTGAATCCAAAATTATTCAAGCCAAAGCTGCCATCGTCAAAGCTATTGAAACCATTGTTTCCAAAACCAACGGGTCCTCATGCTGTCTTAAGGTTTTGGTTTTAAAAAAAGCGTAATCTCGTTTTGCTTGAATAGATTTTCTGGTGTCACTACGACGAGCCATATGAGAATTGTCAATTATTTGAATGAAATTACTTTGAAAAATACGTGAAATTCACAAAACTGACTGTGAATGGCTGGAAATAGTAAAGGTCCCATCAAAATTAGTTTTCATTCAGGCGTCTACCTTCACAATAATTTAGATTAGTACCCCTTGTTTCATGACTGGCAAATGCGCATTTTATATCCAACGTTTACTGCGTTCCAACAACCAAACCCTTTTCATACACTGTGAGGAATCAATATTTCAGAAAATAGGTAATTGCACAATTTAGATGATATGAATGTTCGAGGACAATGGTCCTATTCATAAAAATTGTTACATCTTTGAACATAAGATTTCGCGTTAACTGGATTAATAAGGAATTGATGCTAAACGAAAAACGTTTAAACCACAATAAACCTTTTGTTTAGCATTAAATGGTGATGATACAAAGCACAACAATTCAAGTATTATTTATTTAATAATTTGATTGCTTTAAAACAGATACACAACAACAACAATATGAGATGGTATCAAAGTATTCCTGGATTGAGTATTTCTGGACAAATTTTCTCAATATACCTTCTGAAATAGAAAAAAAAAGTTTGTTTACATTTGAATGCTTAATAGAATTGAAAAATAAAGATTCTGCTTAGAGTAAGACATGAAGATGCCGTATAAATAAGATACATACCCTTCCAATCGGTCTGAATGGTCTACGCGAGGGAAATGGATAAGATGTTACGGGCGCCCCTGGGACTGGGTAAGTGGATACGCCTGGAAGTGGGTAAGTGGGGACTCCTGGGTAAACTTGCGGTACAACGGGATAGGTAGGAAGTACACTTCCGGGGAATGGATAAGGTCGTCCAATACCTGGGAAATTTGAACCAGAAACGGAGGCTTGGGCACCAGTAGAGGCAGCAGAGGATGCGGAGGCTGATCCGTCGTCACTAGAAGCCGCGGCTCCGGCTGCAGCACTCCCTGGAAATCCAAAGGATGGGACGCCTGGGAATCCCTGGAACCCTTGTACTCCCTGGAAACCACCTTGGAATCCTTGGAGACCGCCTTGAAATCCTTGAAGGCCACCTTGGAATCCTTGAAGACCACCTTGGAATCCTTGGAGACCACCTTGAAATCCTTGAAGGCCACCTTGGAATCCTTGGAAACCACCTTGGAATCCTTGAAGACCTGGGAAACCGACGTTGTTACCGAAACCAGGAGCACCTGATGCAGCGGCTGAGGAGGAAGCAGCTCCACCAAAAGGTCCACCGGCAGCAGCGGCACTTGATGAGGCAGCAGCCCCGGGCCCGGCGGAATTCAATCCAAAATTATTCAAGCCAAAGTTGCCATCGTCAAAGCTATTGAAACCATTGAAACCATTGTTTCCAAAACCAACGGGTCCTGCAAAGTTTAAACCTGGTGCTCCACTAGCTGCTGCTGATGATGCAGCAGAGCCTCCAAAGCGCCCACTGGAAGCAGCGGCACTTGAAGCAGCAGCGCCACCTGGACCGGCAGCAATGGGTCCTAGACCTCCTAAAGATCCACCGAGCAATTGATGTTCAAGTCCACCCAATACTTGCTGTCCGCCAATTCCTCCAGAGGAAAAGAAGGTACTGGATGCACCCCCTGGGCCGTACTGGTTTACACCAACGGCACATCCGTAGCCATTGCAACCACCGTATTTTTCAGAATCGGCAAAAACACTGGCCAAGGAGCAGAGGAGGAAGATTTGCTTGATCATGACTACAAATGGAAGACAAATAGTTGGGTCTAAAAAAAAGATGTGTATATTTTGCCAATTTTTATTCAATGTTGTAATTTAGGATAGGGCTTGTGATAGTGCTTTCTCGGTAATACATCATTCAACTATTCTTAAAGCATATTGTTGGAACCGTATTTAGGTGCACATTTCATGAGATAAAAGTATTTAACATAGATACCGTTAAATTCATTCTACTAAGTACTAAAAAGCCGCTATTTTCCTTACTACTTGGGTTTATAAAAAAAATCGTTGACAATAAATAATATCTGAACTTACATTTAATCATCTACAATGATTTATCAGATATATATGAGTCTATTATTATTGATTTTTTTTATTGAAAAGTAGTTTAAATATACTTATAATGTAATTAAACGAATGGCTTCATTTGAACTATTGTTCGACAGAAAAAATAGGAATATGAGCAATCGACTATTGAATTTGAAGTTTTGGCGTTTCTTAATTTACTTAGCCCCGTTTATGGTAGCTGGGTGGTCAACAATTTAATATAACCATCAGATCTTCTCTATATTGTTCGATATTATTTGTTAAGCTTTAAACTATTATTAAGTATAGAAAATAAAGAAAGCATAAGCACAGAACTTTTCTTCTTAGGGAGACTAATACAGTTTAAAAAAAATCCGATTTAGAAGCTGCGAAATGTAAACGAGAGGTGTATTTCTTTCTTACCTGCTGTGTGGATCTGGAGGCTCTTAAACTAAAAGTCCTACTGTTTTGTTTAACCGTATCCCTTTTATATATTTTCAAAAACATACGTCATCAATGTAAAGCATGAAAACAAACTAATTCTTAAAAATAAAACAGTGGAACGTGATTATGATGCAAATTTGAGACAAACTAATCATACGTTTTGATCATGATGATTATTTCATGAAAGGTAATGACTTTTCTTTTTTTAATCTTGTATAATCTATTTTTGATATAGTTATATAAATCATATTCCCGTTATATTGGACCATGCTCCTCCTCAACCACATTATAATTCCACTTCCTCTTAGTCATCAAATTCAGAGCACAGTTATCTTGTTTGTTTGATAATTGAATTAATATTCATTGGTTGTTACTAATATATTTATGGAAACAAAGCGCAGAATTGTGAGATTACAAAAAGTTTATAGTCACCTTTAACCTAACTGTCCTTATAAAAAACTGTTGACACACATACAATATTTTTTAAATGGTTCAGATCTAGAAAATACTTATTCGTTATGTTAAAAAAACAGAATACGATAGAAAGTTTGTCCTGAACAAATTAGAGGGTAAGTTATCCTTTTGTTTTTGACAGTTCTTTTCAACTACGCATTAGGGGGAAAATATTGCTATATAATTTGGTTATGGATTTGTTCTTTCTTGAAAGTTCTTCTTAAACGGTGTTAAATGAGGAAGGGGAAATTATTGTTTCACTTAATGTTTTACAGCTCATTTAAAAACAGTTTACCTTGTCCCAAAACTGTAACATGAAATTAAAATAAACATTAAAATTTTGAAATTTTGTTAAATACAAAAATATTCGCTTTTAATTTGTTTATTAAACATTAAACATATTTAAGATCCTTTTAAATAAATGAATAGTGTGAATCGAAAGAGCAAATTTTAAAAAAATTTTCTACTTAATTAAGATTGAAGATCTTTAATGATGTCAGGAATCAAACAGTTTAGTGGATTTAGTGTTGTTGGGGGTGTTATGGACCACTTTAATCACAATTCCAATTTGCGATTCTTAATGTCAATTAAAAACAAACTAAAAAATTAGGGACATTATCAATAGTTTTGCTATCAAAATATTTTACAAATTCGTATATGTCTTATTATAAAACTAGTAAACTCTCGCTCGTTATTACATACGATTTTAAAAAAGATTTTCTTATCGAAGCATTGAGGGTAAATCAAATTAGAACATAACAAAAAATTGTATCGACGAACGCTCGTAGAGATGGACACATAAATGTGCACGTTTTGAACGTATAGGATCAAAGAAACTCCTGTGGAATTGAAAGAATGGGGGAATCTCAAAATTAAAAAAAAAAGTCACCACTTTTTAATTTATTATGAAACTACATATTCTTTCAAATATTATTATTAAGTTTTAATGTTAAGATATATAATCTTTTTTAAAATAAAAATCAACATAATACATATCTTTAAAACATGACTTCATTTTAAAAAGGCGTATTTTGTTTTATATCATTGGTTTTTATCATGTGTGGATTCTTTTTAATGTGTTCATTTTATATTATTATCAATGAATGGTAATTTTATTGTTTCTCTCAAACCATATCCATTGTACATGGGGTATACATAACAAGATATTTTACAAATGCGAGCGTAAGTTAGGAAGTGTAGATACGTTTAAATGCATCGAGCTAATATTTTTTAAAAACATTTATGAACAACTTTTTTATAAATTGATTTCTATGGTATTTTTCAGATTCTCCAATTTATTGGTTTTAACATTTGTTGAATACCTTTTTTATTAATTATATAATAATGCCTTCATTTAGTGTTTATATCTTTTTCGCTCGACTAAAATTTTTTAAATTTACATGAATAAGCTAAGTTTAAAAAACCATTAACCAATGTTTTAGAGAAGGTGATGATCATGATAATTTATGACTGATTGGGTTTGAAACTGAGTAGAAACGTCTGGACGATTATGAATAATGTCCTACTGAAACCTGTCATCGTAACCACTAATTAAGTGACGGTTAATTACAAAGTGTCATTTTGAATGACATAAATTAGTCGCAATTAATTTCTTTTTAAACAAGATTAAAAAGAAAATAAAAGTTTAAACTCGTCGAAATATCATATATGATCACTTCCAATATTAACTAAAAATAATCCGTATGTGTCGATATTAAAAATGCTTGTTTTTCTGGATCATTTTATAAAATTAAACCTTTGTCACACTGTCTTGATTCGAGTCTTCGACCACTAACGATTTGATCTAATGCACTGAACTGTAGGAGAAAGAAGAAGGGATCTTGTTAAATCTGCTGAAACGCTTGTAGTTGAAAAATATCGTCAAAGGCCAATCAAATTCCGCGACCTTCAAACAATAATAGCTTGTTAAATTTCAATATCTCAGGTGATTTTTCGTTTGATACCGCTTTGGAGGGAGGTTTTCTGCATGAGTAAGATTGGAAAAATCGGAACGAAGTTCTTTTGATTTATTATTAGACAAAACATAAAGCGTGTAATATTTTCGTCCGTATAAGGAGGTGGTAGTGGTTTTAAATCAGAGTATTGTATTTATGCACTCTTACAACGCAATTTGAAAAATTACACACTTTAAAGAATTTTTTTCAGAGTGCGTTAATTTCGGGACCAAGTCAATGCACTTTGAAAAAAAAATATTTTTTTCAAAGTGCGTTGATATCGTCGATATTTACGCACTTTGAAAAAAATTGCTCTGGGATTAGACGAAATGATATATAATTATATATACTAGAATAAATGATTGTTTTAACCTTGCTTAGCTTAATGGAATATATATTAGATAGAAACCAATGCATTCTCAGCTAACTTGATAAACAGTTTTTCGATTATTTTTTTTTCTTTTCTCATAAGCTCAGTAGTTTGAATATTTACATTCGAAACTACTTTGGAGGTTTGAATTATCAAAATATGACATAACCTGCATCACTTAGCAACTGCATTTTCCTTTTTTGTGTACGCAACAAATTGGGCTATGCGAAAACCGTTAATAATTTAATTTATGTATTGATAAGGGAGATAATGTATAACATATAACATATTTTAACTGGCTTTAATTGAATGTGCTTATAAAGATACATGATGTGTGGGGATACGTTAGGGATCATTGCGAGAGAAAAAAAAAACCTACACCCTAATGCTTATCTTTAAGTTTATAATGATAATCAAATGTTTGTTAATGTACATGTAATTTTATTTATAATAAAGTGATCTGATTAGAATTATAAAAGAGGCTTTATACTGAAACACTAATAGATTCTTTATTATGACACTTTCGTCACTGCAGTTGCTTCGGATAGATCATTGCGGGGCCACGTTTGCTTATTTCTGCAACCTTGCATCGTAGATTCAAAATTGTAATATATACCTCACCAAGTTTTTTTTTAAACAGGATAGTAGAAAAAAATTAATAGCAATTTTCACTACATAACCTATTCCTTTCTTTTGCATTTGAAACTCAATGCCAGATGTTTTATAATCAAGTTCATCCTAATGCCTTTCATTTCATTGCGAGATGTCAAGAAAAAATTATATAAAAGAATAATCTTTGAACGCGTTTTAAATACCCTACCCTAGCCCCAGAACGTATAACAATATGGAACCATGGCTTTCACATTTATGGTATATTATGCTTCCTTGCTCATATTTATCTTCTAAGCACCGACAAGGAAGAAAACAAATTTAAGTGATTAAATAACATTTACTATATTAGCGATAGAAATCCATTTTTACATCAGAAATCATTGATCTAGCGAGGGCATGGATCGCACGATTTTGATGGAAACCCCATAACTTTCCGTTTCTCCATTTCTTACAATTTTGATGGAAGCTCCATGTTTACCTTCCAAAGTACCCTGTTTTACCGCTAGATTTCTGGTTCAAGAAGAGATTTTTTTTTTAATTTTCAACACCTTTTACCCAGTATAGGTAAGGCTTCAGGGGATGTCGGTCATACATTTCACATTCTTAGTATTTATCTTTCCAATATAGACGTTACAAGTAAAACGCTTTAAAAAGATTGACCTTGTAGATTTTTAAAGGAGGCTTACATGTTTTAAATTTCACCACACAAGTACGATGGACGAACACAAATATCAAAGGTAAGGTAGTCTTTTAATCAGTGCAAGTTTCAAAGTCTGTGCAACAAAATAAACCAGTGTCTGCAAGTTAGGACTAAAAAAAATCCCGAAAAAATGCAGAATATGAAAGTTATGGAGATTTGCAAGATCTTTCATTGTGTACAATATGCTGATAAATACTAATTTTAAAACCTATTGAATTATTTCTTTTCTAGAATTTTAGGGGGAGGTTTACATTCTTAAAATTTTCAAAGTAATTCTTAGTTGCTGTCTTGAAATAATCGTGTAAATTATGTAATGATATATCATGTACAAAGGAACTTACTTTTCCTGTAAAACTTGAATCTTATTTTAAAGTTGACGTATCATTAATTAAGCTGTTCGAGAGAAGAGAATATGTTAAACTCTTAATGGAGCCAAGTAATACATAATTATTTAAATCTAGGGATGTTTGACTTTCGTTCATAAAAGTTCTTTAAGGGTAATGCAACAAATCAATACTTAGTTTTTATTAAAGGAAGTCATTAGAAAAGTGCACCGACTGATTGATGATAACCAAGATAACAGCTCAAGATTGCGTGACTTTCTGATTAGATTCATGGGGAAATATCTCTTAATCTTGCTTCCTGAAAAAATAGATGAATCTAAAATGCATGATTTTAAAGTGGTGGGAAATTATTTGAAATCATCTGCATAACCTTTAAATTGATATGAAACCTTTATCGTTGATTTTTGTTTTCATTTATTAAACTGTGTTTTACGTGGTTCTTTCTTCTTCCATTATGTAAACCAAGAACAGAGTAGCTTTTGTATGATCTATGTCTGCAAAGATTTATGAAGTTACATTTTAACCAAAGTCAACAGTTTATTGAAATAACATGGTTGTAAATTAAAATCTCTTTACATCGTAATTCGGAATGAAGGACATTATGTTTCTTTGCGAATAAATCGTTTATGTATTAAAATTTATGTACACTTTTGTTTTTAAATCTTTTAAATACAAATTGATCAAGAGACTTCTGCAACCAAGTTAACTGATGGAGTTAAGATTTGGAGTGAACCTGTACACACATGTAATTACATGTAATTATAAATATATATCTTTTCTTTCCTTTTTGAATTTAAATTTTAATAAATCATCTCTTTACACTTTGCCTTCATTTTATTTATATTAAAACTTATACTTTAATGCTTAAAATTATTAAACTTAATCCATATACCTTAAATTTATTTAACTGCACTTTAAACGAGTTGAATTTGAGTGTTCTCGTGGAAGTATATTGTGTGTCAATATATCAATAATCACACATTTTATAAAATTAAAACATGTAAGTGTCATTATGTCTTTTTTAAGCAAAATATTGTTTTTACAAAGTCCCGCGTTTTCATTTTCTTTTTTTACCCTTTTTAAAAATCAATCCCGCATTGCAACTTTTAATCTTTCTTTCATACAGACATTTTCCGATACATTTACATTTTACATACAGTAAGTAATAGTAAGTACATGTAATTGTTTATTATTGGGACACTGTGCATTATTATAAACATTGTAATTTATACTGTAAACATATAAAACATTAATCTAAACTGCACTTGGCTCATTGGACCTATTAGTCGCATATTCATATTAGGCGACACTGTTCTTTTAAAGGAACAAAGACCCATATCTAACTAGCAATTCTTAATAATATAATGTAATGGAAGTTGATCATTTCCTCTCATTGGTTAAAACATTGTATTAAGAAACTGAGTCCTTCCAAGTAAAAATGGGTAATCCCCAATTCTTGTGTCAGTACAGAGTCATCAACCTCCATAAAACTTTCAGGTTTTCGACAGATAATTAACATTTGACAACCTTCTTTAAACGTTCTTGCCTTACATCTGACATGTGTCAAACACCTCTCGCCGACTCATCAAAAAATATTTGCATGTCCGTTAACTATTTTTCAAAGATGGGCCATTTTCTTTTTTTTGCAAACAATCCAATTAATCTTTAAATTGTCAAACGAATATTTCTTAATAATACACGATTACTACACTGCATACACTTACAGAATTTTTAAAATTACAAACAACATTTACGAATCTCGTTTCATTCACAAAACGTGATACCATCTGTTTTATTGTTTTCTCAATGCAAGTCTAATTTCGCATTTAAAACTAAAGCTTGGAACAGGTGGTTCGACAGACTAATACATTATTAGATAAATTAATGAAATGTTTCTTTTGATATGTGATTTTACAATATAATGACAATATAAGTCTCGGAATAATCAATATCTTTATTTTTCTTTTTTTTTTGGGGGGGGGGGGGGGGAGAAGGGTTAAATAAAACCGCAAAAAAATGGATATAGCAATTTATCTAAAGGCATACATTTGTTGTTAATAATTGCATACTAACGTATAACACTACATACATATACTGATAACACTAGTCAGGAAAATTCAATTTTTATTACAATACTATTTTTAAATTTTAAATGCTATTGTTGATCTTTAATATGAAAAATTCGACAAACACTCTTAGATAAATTGTAATCGAAATTTCACTTTCATAAAGAATTAAATATATTCAAGAAATTTTTATATTTGAGCTGATCCAAATTTATTAAAAGGGGTATGATAAAAAAAAAATTTTAAATAAAAAATAAACAAAATTATCCCTATAAATCAACTAGCATAATAAGTTTGATAAATCAATATTAGATGTAAGCATTTCAAATTACGTTCAGCTTCAATATAAGTAAAATATTAACCAGTAATTATCTTAACCAAATAAATCATTTTATTTTACCCTTTCTCCTAATATTCTTTATTAATTTATATGAATTTATTTAGGAATTATATCAGTCAACCAATTTTAGATATTAATTTTAGGAATACCGTTAATACTGTTATAAATCAAAAATATTATTATGGATGTGTTCAGCTACTGTAAAAAGAAGGAAAGTTCATTAGAATGAGTGACAAACTTGTCAATTATAACATTTTGAAAACTAAACTAACATAAATAATGGTAAACGATAATATGCATAGCTTCATTTCCTATTGTTTGCATACTCTTGTGAATTTGAATTACATTTTGTAAAAGATATACGTTAAATATTTTCCCAACGCAGTAAAATTTATCAAATATAGGAGCCAATGTTTATAGCAATTATCTTTTTATAATAAAATTAATATGTTTTTATTTCATATTTTGTTAAAATTTGCAATGTGGGACAAGACATTTTTTATGTTGCTATTCGGCCCCGTATCCAAAAATGATGGCTCAAAACACCAATAAACATGAATCCTTTGATGGATTTAAAAAGTTCCCAGATTTAAATCTGTTTAAAAACAAGAAACCAATGTAAGATCTTAACATTTACATATTTTTTTTTCAGAAACGTATTATCTTTATTTATATAAATTGAGAATTGTTAATATTCTGTGCATGGATAAATTATACGTTTTAGTATCATAAAACAATTATCAAACAATTATAATTTAAAAAGGAATTCGTTGAAATTGCAAATCTTAAAAAGTATGTTTTTCGAACTTATAAAATCCGAGGTTTATATATGTACATTTATATGGATTTGATATAGGTTTTAATTTTATGAAGCAATTGTGAAACAAACATAATTAACAAATGAAATTGAACCAGAATTGCGACGAAACAAATTACTAAATAAATACCGATCCCAATACTTACTAAAGTTATTCCGAACACAATGTCAAAAATCACATATTTGCAAGAATTCTAGGTTTACCTCTGTAAAATGGTTTTTAAAGTGGGTGTTGCAGTTACTATGCTAGTTTTCCGAGATAAGATGGATATATCAAAGTTACAGAATTGGATGTGAATTTTTTTGGATGCTTTGTTGTATGTAAAGCAGTATAGAATTTTAATTGGAAAGTTTGTACTGACTTTTGGGAATCCAACATATTGTTGGAAGACCTGATTTCCAAAAACTATATAGATGATGTCTATCAGAAACTCAAGCATCTTTTTAATGTCAACTTCAAAGTACTTTTGTGTGCAATCAGAATGGCTTTTAACAAATTATTGGATTTCAAATGACAAGGTAAGCATTTTTACGACTTGACTTCCATTTTTATTGAAGAAACAACTGTCTGTGATATCAAAAAGCCTAGATTTTAATTTTTCATGGGGAATGGTTGTATAAAGCGTTGAAAAATAGTACGTTTTGATGCTATTGATTTTTGTAAGATTTTTTGACCTCAAGGTTTCTAATAATTCTTTAGAGTTTTTTAGTATCACACCACTTCTGAGGTATATTATTGTGCAGTACTCTTGAAGTTTCTCCTTCACTACTGTAAGAATTTTAGTAAGGAGTAAAGAGAAATGTTTGGTAAAACATTTACTGGAACCTGATATATATATATATATATATATATATATATATATATATATATATATAATTGAGGATTTTAGAGATATCCATAACCGATTTATGATTGTGCCAGATTTCACGCTATTTTTAAAAGAATCCTCATCATTGTGAAAAACTGCTTCTTTGAAACAAAATTAATTTAAACTTAACGTTTAGAGTAAAACAATTTCATGAAAACTGCCATTTCCGATTTTTGTATCAAAGAGGCATATTCCTAATAAATCTGACTTTTGGAAAAAATCATTAATACCTTCTGTAGTTCATGTCTAGATTAGTCGAGGTAACGCAGTCAGAATGGATTTAAACCGTGTCTTACATTTTAGATGGGGTTTGAATCACGAAAAAGTTGAATTTTTATGCATATTTCTTTAAATTGCATGGAAAGGTAAAGTAAATGTATATAGATAATTTACAGATGTCAGAATAAAGTTATTTAAACTCTTGTTTATGTAATATTTTGCTTGCGTGCTTATTTTTTATTAACATTACTGTGTGAAGTCCCCGTTATAAACTTGATAAACATTTTCTTCTGAACAAAATTTTTAAAACAATATACTCAGTATGCATCTATGTAAAAAGTTAATTGTTCACCCTTTTTATGAAATAACCGGATATGGTGATTTAAAGATACATTAACAGGTTGTTAAAAGCAAAAAAAAATATTTAGAAAAATTTGAATCGGGGATGAAGCAATAGGTTCATGAAAATATGTATGGATAAATTTGTACATGTATGTTATCTAGACTTAGCGTTTATTTATATACTATAGAAACATTGGATAATTGTAATTACAACTCTGACGGTTTTAAAGAGTCAGCATCAGATTTATTCGTGTATCTAAAGAATGATTTGTTAAACACACTGGACAGTAAAAATTAAATTGATATATGTTAACATTTGAAAACAGAATATATGGCTATCTTTCTAACTGTATTTTTTGGTTGCTGTGTTCGATAGAAATGCGCATAATATATTTATGATAAATTTAATGCTTAGATTCATTTCATTTAAGTCATAAAAATTAAAAATAATGTTTTGCTACTATAAAGCTGTCAATTCCCTTAATGAATTTTCACATTTTGAATACCTGGTAGAAAAAATCAAGAAAAATATGTTTATATCATATTTTGTGTGTGGCAGTAAAAAAAATTATTTTTTTCAATAGGTTAGTATAAATTTGAGTTTGCGCATTTCTCAATGTACCTCTTCATAAACATTTTAATAAAGTGGCATGGCATTTGGTGTGATCATGGTTAAATATTATTGTACAATATCTTGATTTTGCAGAAATGCCTTTCAACCAAAACACAATATAGAATTCGATGTTATCTTGAAGTAACAGTATAGTGGAGTTTATTTACAGGACCCAGGGACTTTGCATGGTGACATGCATTTCAGACGAGACAAGTTATGGATCACACCAGAGACATTAACTCACATAATTCAGAATCAGCAATATACCATTACTCAGCACAAATCAAGGTGTAAGCAAGATTTCATTCATTCAGCGATAATATGTAATCAAAACTTTGATAATTATGACCAATGCCAAGATCATTTCCCTTGATGGAATATATGTTATTTTCTAAATGTTCTAAATGTTTTCCAATATATACACACACAATGTTACCTGACCAATCGTAATATGTTCTTTGAAATTATGTCTTCTTTTAAAGTCGTGCTGCTTTCTAATTTTCTTGCACATGCATAAAATTTAGTTTCATCTACTTGATTATATTTGATATCATCTTGAAAATTTATTCCCTGATACTTTTGCTAATTATTAGGAACTGACTTAAAATTAAGAATGCTCATTTAGTATGCACAGTTTTCTGATAGTAAATATGAAGATTTTCTCTCAGTTTTGCACACGATTCACCCAAATATATGTATATATCCTTAACAGTTTATGTAATGCAATATCCACTACTAGGATATTGCGGAAACATTGTACAAGAGAATAGTAATATATGATATTCTATTTTTTGTAGATTGCTGTTAAAGCAAAAAAAGACGATCCAAGTCGGCTAGCAAATTCTTTAATTCTGCATATTTTGAAGAAGAACAAGAATAAAGTACACCTGTACTATTCATTTAGTTACCACAATGCATCCTTTCTTATTTTAATTTGTGTTGAATAATAAATCATTATCATTTCTTTCTCTTTTTTAAGGTGTTTGTTCTTCAGGTACATAAAATTAATCAGCTTATGAGCAATAAAACTGAATGCCAAGTAAATGATTGAATTATACAATTCTAGACATATAACGATAAAAGTTTCTAGAAATGATAAATAAAATAGTAAACCCCTTCACTGTCACTCCGGTACTGCTCTTTTGCATGGTAACGTAAAGTTTTAGAAGGTGGAAAAGTAAATGACGTACATTTAGCAATTTATGCTGTGTCATATTATACCAAATTACGCCAATTGAATAATTTGACTTTCAAAAAGGCACGTACCATCGTTTTTGAAAGTGTGTGTGTGGGTGGGGGTAGGGGCAACCTCGTCTAAAAAAAAATCTTGCCAAAAAAGGGAACTTCTCAAAATCATGAAAATCCTAAAATGGAACACCGACAATGGGTAATGTCAGTAGCCAAGGTATGGTCAAATGTACATCTTAAGATTGATTCTCTCTCTCTCTCTCTCTCTCTCTCTCTCTCTCTCTGTTTGTAAAGGATATATTGGCAATGATTCGCGACGAGGGACCATCAACTTAGAAAATAATCTATGCAAATTTACAATTTTAAGTGGCATGCCCACTTGCTGCATACACAGTAGTTTGTCATAGCCGAGATTGAAAAATCGTGGCGGCTTTTGTTTCAAAGCCCGCTTGAAAAGTTGAAAGTAAAACTATGACGAACGTATGAAACTCAATTTTTTCCAAATAAAAAGTGTTTCCGTTTTGGCATTTTTAAATTTTTTTTATTCCTCTTTGGTAAAGAAAGTCGTCTACATAGAAATAATTGTCCTACTAGGGAAGGAATCGACGGTGGAACAAAATAATTTTTCTTTGTTTTAAAACTGTTATTTATACCCTGCTATCTGTTCAAATAGTGCGTCATCAAGAGGCAGATGACGTCTTATTTAACTGTGAAGCGAGATCGGCCTTTCGCTTTTATTTATTCAATTTGCAGGATTTTCTAAATAAATGATAGCACTGAAAATGTTGTAATATGCTAGTGGTCATTATAAAAAAATAGATATCTTAAATTGCTAGTTGATGATTTATCAAAGTATTTTAAAAAACTGTAGATTATTTTTACGTCAAAATTTAGATTTTTCAAAGTTTTTGGTCTATCAAAGAATTTCATGACAACCATTACTGTGCTGCGAGTTATTATATAATATAACTATTTTGGATTTCATTTTACGGTCGATATGTGGTTAAATAACCCATGTTAAGTGATATCGACGTCAATTAATAGCAAGCTCGGTCGATATTACTTTCTGTGTCTTCGGTCGATATCACTTGACATGAGTCCATCTAACAACATATTGACCTAAAATGAAGTCTATAATTGTAAAATATATAACAATTTACTTTGGCTAAAGTTTATAACTATATTGAAAATTGTAGTTCCTATCTTACGAGAATGCACAACGAAACATTAAAGACATGTGTAGAACAACCAAATTAGGCGATAAATATTGATGTTATTAGTTTACAATTGTTAAATTATTTCATATGTGATTTTAATCGTTAAATAAAAAAATTGTGTTAAAAAAGAACGGTTCACTTATTAAGCATACTGTTTATGAGACATGAAATTTAGCAATGATTCTATTTTGTTTGTCAGCAAAGTTCTGGGGTTATTTGCATTTTATTTAAGAAATAAAGTACGAGTTTTCGTGAATGTTGCAGAATAACCTCCGAGGTCGAGAAATATTGTTTTGAAATATAAAAGCCGAGGCGTTAGCCGAGGCTTTTATATTTCAAGCAACATTTCAAGCAACATTTCGAGACCGAGGAGGTTATCCTGCAACATTCACGAAAAAAGAACTTTATAATTTTAATAAATATATATATAATAAAGTCTCGTTCAACCAGACGCTCGGCTGTCTCCGTAATTCTCCGACAAGCAGAGAGGTCTAGTTAAACGAGACTAGAGTTCGATATCAATAGTGCTTGGAACCATACGATTTTTAGAATTGTTTCGATTACTAATATATAGTTTAATTTGAAATCTATCTTTAAATATTACACAACTTGATTCATATGGGGTTTCTCGAAATTCTTGTCGGAAAAGTCTAAAAATTCATATAATAAACAAGTGCGTAATTCAAATACAGACTAGAAACTAATTGCCATGCAAAATAAGTTTATTTTAAAATAAATGATAATCGATAAAACCAACTCCCCTCAGTACCTAAGTACTTTGATTATCTTTATTACTCAATTGCGTTTGTTTATTCAGGTCCTCCGTTTCCAACGGAAGACGATATTCTTTTCGTAGTGTTTATTTTTTTTTCCAAATTTTGTGCACGCGATGTCTCAAAAACAACAATTAACTGATGTCGACAATTTTTTCACAGATGATGGGACATTATCTGAATTTTATATGTTTTTGAAATTTTTTTTCGTCCTCACTTCCGGTCCGGATTTACGGTAGATTTTTTATTTTTTTACGACCAGTTTTGTGCAGAGCTGATCTCAGAAACTATTAGAGATATGACTTTGAAATTTTCAGGATAGGTAGACCATGGTTTGAAGTTGTGCACTATATAGTTGTTTTGCACCAGTGGCGCTATTCCTTGGAGCTCCCTTAGCCACGTAAATGGGGTACAGATTTTGAATTAAAATTTTCATACGATTTGATCAGCATCTTTTTATTGGTTGATATTTTGTTAAGACATATAGAACAAAAGTAGTAGAGAATCAAAAGTTCTATCCAACAAAATGAAGAAAAGGGGGCTGGCCTCTTTATTTAGGGACCAAGAAACTCGTAAAATCAATTACGAATAACGTCGAAACAATAAATATTTTGTTTTGCATTATAGAATCAAAGTTGTTGATCGCTACAATATCTGTTTGAAGAAGTCATCGTCAGGCCCATGTTTGACGTGATTGGGAATTTTTATTTATTATCTTAAAATTTCGGGGGAGGGGGTGTTAATTTTGAAATTGTATCGATATTTCATGATATCATTTAAATTAATTTTTTTTTAAAATCGGACGGAGGACCTTCTCGTTACTCGTAACGAGGTCGTATCTAGTTACCTCTATATTTATATGCTTACAACAATAAATGTTCGCTTTTGTCTTAATCTTGCATTTTTCGCTTTATTCACGTAAGTTTTTATTTTTTAGTCACGTCGGTTTAAGTAAATGTTTTACTGGCCACGCTTAATGTTCACCAATACTGGTTTTAAAGTCGCGCATGTTATAAAAATCCTATTGAACATCAATACAAAAAAGAGTAGAGAGAAATGTCTGTGTAGTCGAGACCATTTAAAAGTGCTTGCTTAAAAGCAGAAAAGGAATTTACACAAATGAGGTAAAATCAAAACACGAGATCGACCATGAAGAATGCTCATATAATATTTATTGAAAAACCCCAACAAGTAACCGAAATCAACAATAACATTGTGTATCCAGTGATCCATTTTCTAGTGGGTGCTTGTCCGAATATTCTTTAGTAAACCTGTAATAAAAGAATGAAATATATATCAAATAAATGTTGATGTGTCCGAATTTTTACACAAAGGTTTTAATAAAAATTGATTTCATTGTTCTTACCTTTCTCTTTGGGAGAGGACTGATCCCGTACTGGGATTGTTGACCAGGAAAGTTGAACGGTCCAGGAAAGCCGATTTGTCCGGGGAAGCCATATTGTCCAGAAAAGCCATCTTGTCCGGTTAATCCATATTGTACGCCAGGAAAGTAATATTGTCCGCCAGGAAAGCCATATTGTTGAGGGAATCTGTACGGTTGGGGAAAAGAGTTAACCCTTCCTGGGAATATTGAGCCACCTAAGGATGAAGATGATGCAGCAGCTGAAGCAGCAGCAGATCCACCAGAAGAAGCAGCACTTGCCGAGGCTGCACTTCCTGGCCCAAAAGATGAACGTCTTGCCACTTGGAGTCCACCAAAGTTACCACTAAACCCAAGGTTTCCTCCGCCAAGACCACTTAATCCAAGATTTCCTCCGCCAAGACCACTTAAGCCAAGATTCCCTCCGCCAAGACCACTTAATCCAAGATTTCCTCCGCCAAGACTACCTAATCCAAGATTTCCTCCGCCAAGACTACCTAATCCAAGATTTCCTCCGCCAAGACTACCTAATCCAAGATTTCCTCCGCCAAGACCACTTAAGCCAAATTGTCCTCCGCCAATACCATTAAATCCAAGATTTCCTCCGCCAATACCATTAAATCCAAGATTTCCTCCGCCAAGACCACTTAATCCAAGATTTCCCCCGCCAAGACCACTTAATCCAAGATTTCCTCTACCAAACCCTCCTGGACGGTAGATGTTGGTGCCATAATGGTATTTCTTATCGTAATCAGATACGGCAAATGCCAAAATGCTAAGGAAAACACATGCGCGGATCATGACTGCAATACAAATACTTAGGAAATATAACTTCATCATCATATATCGTCATATATTTGATAAGAGCAGTCATTAATGGATTTAGAGCTATGTATAGAAATAGCGTATCTTTTCAATAAGGAACATTGCGCTGCAATGGTTGTTTATATCTTACCTGTATCTTGAATCCCTGAGGCCCTGAATGATGTCCTGACTAGTGGACTGGAAGTTCCTCCTTTTATATACTTCTGTGACGTAACCCTTCACCAACATCATTTTATAATGAAACGTGTTTTTAATTATTCATCAAAAATATTAAATTTGAATGCGCATTATATTTGTGTTCTAGATTTTCATCGAACGTCATTAATTTTTTAGTAACTGTTTAAAACTATTTTCTCGAAATGTTATGAAGAAACGTTATGAAGAAAAAATATGATGGTTTTCAAATACTTTTATAGAAAAACGGATTGAATCTATTCTTTAGAGCTGTAAGTTATTAAAAACTATTATAGTTTTATTTTTAGTATTTATTGTTTCATTTCTTTTGATAAGTTATACATTTTAAAATGTTTGCGAAATATCAAGTTTTCTGTTTTGTTTACCTTGAAAGATTCAATATCTTAAAAATAGTTGTTCAATCAATCTCAAATTCTGTAGTTTTTGAAAGTAGTGCTTGCTAATGGAAACTAAAAATTATCAGTTTTATAAGACAAATTATAAAATATCACAATTTTATTCTATGTCAGTTGTATCTTATGCGAGTATATTGCATGTTAATAGTATACATGTATATAGACCTTTAAACTTGCAAACTATACATTATGTTTTATATTATTGGCTTACTCCGTTTGTGTTGAAAAAGTTACCAAAACATCTACATATGTACAAAATGTATATAACAAAGTTAACGAATTGTTTTATATGCCTATTAGCTATGAATGATAAACATATTAGCAAATACAAATTAAGTGACAATTCAGAAACAAAATTAATGTCAGAAAATTTTTCAAACTCGTTTTTTAAAGTGATTATTACACATTAAAAATTCACGACTTACTTAAAGAAAATCTTTCGTAAGATTTCAAACAAATATATTTTCCTTTTTCTCAGTTTTGCTATTGTTGTTGTTGTATTTTGACCATATTTTTTGTCATATTCCTTGACCATACTGCTTATCACTTTCATTAATATATTTTTTTCTTTTTTAGGGATACATATGAAAAGAACAATGCAAAATTAGACCCCTTTAGGAATTCACGTTATACATCAATTTAATTAAATCAACACCATGCAGGGCAATATACATGTATTTTTTAATAGTTAACACCAATTCATAGCCTTAAGGTAACTCCGTACCTATAAAATAATGGGTTCAAAGTTAAAAACTTAACTTTTTTTTAACTTATTGGACTTGAATTTTATCAAAAAATGAATAAAATATATATGTATCCATACTATTTAAGATTTAAGGTAATAAAAACCAAAAGCTGAAATTATCATCTGAAAATCACACTTTTTTTGTTTAAAAATTAAATATAAGTGGATGGATACTTGTTTGTCTATTTAAATTTTATTGCTTACTTTGCTAGAAAACTAAAATAAATTTTAAAAAAAAGAAAAAATTGTTTACATAAGAAAAATTATAGCATTTAGATATAACACTTGGAGAAAAGTAGAAAAGAGTTATTTCCCTTTGTCATTATTGAATTATGTCGAATATTAGGATGAAAAAAGCTTATTAAATATCTCCAAGTAAACAATAATTTGAGTTTTTGATGTGCACCTATGATAACATAGAAATTACAAATCTACTTGCAAGAATTTTAATGAATTCATGGTTTATGTAAAATGTATGACGTCACAGGAGGGTGGATTTACTTTAAGGATATTATTATACTACAAATGTATTATCTGATGTGAATAGTTTGAAAACTGAAGATTTAGTCTGTTAAAGATATTTTATTTGAAGAGAGACAGGAGAATCGACCAAAACTTCTTCTTTGAACTGCATATGATATGAGTTAAATTTGGCTCCAATAATTTGCAATTTTTTAAAGTGTTTCTGGTACAAAAAATGTTATGTTATATTGTTTATGTTATATTTTAGAAGATTTGATGTAAAATATATTTTTAACCTATTTAATTGATTGATTTGCACTCACTTGCAGTATATGACGTCAGAGGTGACGCTAATTCTATAATTCAATCAAAAAAGGTCAAAAATTGACATTTTTGTTATCTTTTTATGAATGGGAAATATAGAGTGCATGCTTGAACAAGGAAAATTTTTTTGTCACTTATTAGCCTGGGCTAGATACATCTCTGATTAAAATATTGTGTTTGTTCAAGCATGCACTTCGTTTTATATATATATAAACAAATAATTCCAGTAAAATAATGATGTTCATTTTAGGTGGCCATTTTAGGTCCAAATCATAAACAGTCCTTTGTTTTAAATCTTAGGGTTTTTTTCTATTCAGTACGTAATTTGCAAACAAAAGCATGACCTGAGCTCTATTCCTTTTGCAAATTAATTGTAAGATCTTTTAAATTTCTCACTTATAAATCGATGATGGACGCTTATAATCTTACTTAATTCTATAAAGGCCTAAAATGGCACCCTAAAATGGAACATCATATTTTTACTGTACCGATTTGTTTTCTTTGCATATATGAACATGTGAAAGTTTGGTTTTTTTTTCAATAATTTTACTGTATTTTCCATCAACGTCTGTGATTTTTATTGGCCTCTAATTGCAAAAAACCAAATCACTGCGAATGAAAATACATGTAATTCACATACGAAGTTACAAAACATTGATTTCTATGTTATTGGTTTTAAATATTGTTCATACACATATAATTAAAACTCCATGTTTACCAACTATTGAACAAAATTTGGGTATATTGTTAAAGGCACAAAAGTAATTTTTCATGGATTACATTTCCAATCATCTCAAAACAATATACAATTACCAGTTTCAACCGGTATCAGAAAACAGTTGTTATTGTTGTAACTAATTTACTTCGTAATCTTCAGTTTTTACCGATTTGTTTGATAAAATAATTGATTTTGTCGATAATGGAATGTAAATGATTTTTTGATGTCGTTGTGTCAATAAATTTCGTCATTTGAGCAAACAAATAATCATAACTTTTTTTTTCAATCTGTTCACGTAATGGCATATATTTTTACGACGACATCAAAAATCAATCAATACCGTATTATTTCAATCTAACACATTATGATTTATGCATGCTTTTAATAATGCACACCGTTATGTACTCATATTTTACAAAAAGCTATGCTCAAACGATTGAAAACTGTAAAAATAAAGGCATTCATTTCCAAATCAGTTTACACTAATAAAAATGTATTGATTGATACCAGGTTAACTGTTCTTATGTCGTCCTAAAAGGACATTATATTACTGGTTGTTTGAAATGATGGTTCAAAGGCCGTGGCGAAAATAAATTAAGCTACGTAACTAACGTTTGATCAATAAATCATGGGAAAGATTGAATGTAAGTCGTCTTTCTTGGCTGGCTTTTTTTTTATTTCAATCCCAGAGTCACTAATTTTCGTGAACTCAAATTTCTCAATTTCTTTTCACTTCCAATGGATTAAATTAAAATTCATCTCTTTTGTTTAGTGTTTTTAATTATCCCACTCTGATCGCCACGCCTTGTGTAAGCGTTGGTATTGCATAATGCAGTACGTACTTTTTATTTTTGTCTGTTTCCGCAAAAGGAAACCACAAAAAAACCAAGTTACATATGATTGGTTTACACAAACAAGGGCATTATTTATAAGCATTTGAATCGAGTTTCCAGAGATCATTTTTTTCCATTATAATGTTTGGAAGAAAATACCATCTATCTGAATTAATATTAGTTTAAGAAATTACCATTAAAATATAAGAATAGATCTTTGTTATCTGTTTTAGTATTAACTTCATACAAAAATATCATTTTATGCAGTAATTAAGATCTTTTGAAGAAATATATCTTTTTCAATATTTTGAGATAAGAAATTACAAAGTTCATTTTTGATTTTTGATCGATAAATACTCTTATCAGAAGGCATTGCAAATATTACATCTATGAGACATATTAACAAATATTCAAACTGTTTTCTAGTATGAAATACTGCAATTAAAGAAGGAGGGTATATCAGAAATTACTTTCTTCCTATTAAATTTAAAAGTTTAGATCATAACCCACTTTTTCATCCAATTCGCAGTCGCTAAATATTCTATTAAGTGATGTTTTTAATCATTAAGACTTTTTCTAAGCTCACAGAAACGTCACATTTCGATTGACAGCATACAGAGCCAAAAACAAAAGAGAGATGATATTTGATTGGTGCAGAACTTTTAATCAGCGAATGAAAAAGTGGGTTATGTTCTTAGTAAGTTAGATTATATAAAGTAAACTTTACACGATGAAGAAGGGGCCCGGTCGCTTTGCTTTCTCCGCCCCCTTCTTAATCGCGGAAATTTTATTTAATATGATCTAACTATTACTAAATTCTTTCATTGAGCAGCATGAATTTTTAAAATATTTTATAATACTCTAATGATTCAATACTTTTTGAAACATTTGTCAAGTTACAAGCAAGGAACAGAGCTATTGATGATTTGTTATGTGAACACTTCTCATGTTTTATATGAACTGTATTTTGATGGGTTTTCTTCTTAAGTCGATTATGGTCACAATTGTAAATTTCTAGTGTTTTTCCATCTCATTTTTAAAAAACATTAATTACATTTAGCAAAACTTCTAAGTGATCACCTACTATTATGTATTTTCTATATAAAACAAGCACATTTATTTGTCTTGTTGTCGGGGTGACTGATTTCAACTTGGCTTTCAAATAGTTTACAATCATGCATTGACCTTGACCTCTGGTGGCGACCCGGAATCTTGACCTTTGCTTAATATCACAAACACTTTCGATTTGGTTGAATTTCGCTCAGAGCTTTTGGATTGTTTTATATTGCCGAAAGAAATAACGACGTTAATCAGACACTTCATACTTATTTTAGATTATGAATTTAGAATTGTTGCAATAAGCTTTTTTCACATAATTTGTTCGTGTATTTGGGTCTGTAACTTTCAATTCTATCAGATATTCTCTTCTATTTATTTTCTACTGACAGCTTATAAATAACCATAAAATCGGAGAAAGCAGTCGTTGTTCTCATATTGTGTTTCTGTGCGTTTGTAATTATTATATCCCAATTATCTACACCAGTCCAGTATATCACCAGTAGCCGTTCAGTAGGTAGAAATGCATTTGTTTTCTTTAATCTAAATCGAAAGTTGCCATACTAGTCCTAAAATAAGTTCTCATATCCCGTAATGATGTAGTTGATGCTGTGATAAGAGTGATAATTTCCTGGATATGGATTACACTTCAGAATATAAATCAGAACTTCGTAAAACTTCAATCAGATCTTTTAAAAAACGTTTCGATGTTACCAATGTTCCTGTAGTCATATAAAGATAAGGAACAACCATAATATTTCATAAAATTCAATATTTCATACACGTTGCATAATTAGTTGAGGAAAATGTTCAATCTTTTTATTGTTCCATATACATATAGATCAGACATTTTTTAATTTGAACAGACACAATAATTCCACCCAAAACTTTATCTATAAATTAGTGAATAATGACTTAAATAGTTTGTCCAAAGCTGCACTTAAGATTTTACATTCAAACACAAAGCATAATATTGTCCAGTTTAAGAGAGTATGATGGTCATTGTCATTTTTAGAGTGTATTGATATCATTTAAAAGAAGAGATCCATATAAAAATATAGGAAAATACCCAGATTTCAAAGGTTTAAGTAAATGGATTATGAATTTACTATATTAAAGTAAATAGCTTAAAAATTCATATCTGAACATTTTTGGTACATTTGTCGGTAAGTCTGTTGGCCATCCAGCCTCCTAATTTTTTTAATGGCGTAATTTCTAACGCAACTTCATTAAAATGAGAGCAAATAAACTAGACTAAAAATTATATAACAAAATAATTTCTTCAACGCTATTATAAAAGACGTTTGATATTTCCATAAATATCTTGCAGAATTTATCTCTTAGCTTTTGAATGATAGAACAAATCTTTCTTAAAAACTTTTGATGGTTTGATTTGTTTGAGCCAAATTTGACTTTTATTATAATGTGTCTTGTACTCGGTAGGTTTCATAAGTATGTTACTGAATATATAACAGATTTTTGGATATAATATAGTACATATATAAAGAAAATCTAATGTATGAAAGTTAGGTTTTCTAGCAACTTGTTACAGCTTTTATGACGCACAATATATTATTGATTATGTATGAAAATCCATGATTGCAGTTTTACGTCATACGTATTGTATTATTTGAAATGTTTGAAAAGTTGCTTGACAAACTTTTTTTAAGTTATGTATCTCTTATTCTATTTCAAAACGTACATTGGGTACCTCAAATTTTTATAAGATGATTTTAGTGTTAAGGGTTCTTTGTGTATAAGCTGATTTTCTTATTCAAAAGTTCTGACTCAGAGATAATGTGCTGTCACGCTTTTTCGGAAATCCGTATTCCAACCTGGACGGTTTTGTTTATTACGTCAGGGACTCTGCAACTCAGCATGGCCATGGCATGTGCGAGTGAGGTCTGTGTTTTTTGTTTGTTTTGAACACCAGTGAGGTGCCACAGCGATGTAAGTGTTTGTTTAACTCTATTGTTATGCAATGAAATATTTAGATTTGCTTTAAATGTGTGTTGTTTGCCGGGTATCGTAAATTATCAGAGAAAATTCGGGTTAAGTGGGAACTTATTGTTTGTTTATTCATTTTTCAGTTATTTACCTTTTGTGAAGCCATTACTATTAAAAGTTTATGATGAACTACAATGGTTTCGAGGTTATTTGTTACTGGCTGCAACACCAGTCTGGGACTGAGACAGCATAGTAAATAAATCGTTTGTTGGATTGGATCCTTCTTGCTGAGGCTGGGCCTACCCTTACTACACCTTTGGACGATGGCATGCAGACCATACCTACCTGCCTACCTGGGGGCGTGCAGTCCTTTCCGTCTATAGTGTTGGACACTGTCCGTAGAACATTCCGTTGTGCATTCCGCGATACATTCCGTGGTGTAATAACATGAACTATTGACTAGTGTTTGTATGTAAATGTTGACTTGCAGTGCCTGAATTTACCGGTGCATTTGAGTGTTAATTTGTACATACACATATATAGCGTATGAACTTATAGTGATAGTGTTATTACACATGAACTGTTGAACATTGAACAGTGAAATTATCAGTTATCATCTATATTTTTTAATAAGGGTTGATATTCATTGTCTAGGCATTTGCCATTTAGTGTGCTTGCATGGTTTGAGTTTTTCTTCTACGAGTAACAGTAACACTTGGTATTTATCTTCACGTGTATTTAGAGATTGTCGTATTTGTGTTCACTGTCATATGGCACACCTATTTTTTGCTATTGTGTGCAGCATCTAATCTTTTGCTATTGTACGCAGCATTTTGAAACAGATTTTTTGGTGTATATATTTGCTTATTAAGATTGCATTATATACATATATATATCAACAAATATCTTGAATATCATGTGTACAGTGTATATATAGTGTGTGCAACATTGAAACAAAATGGCTGATGCAGAAAAAGAAGTCAGTGTTGAACATGATGAACATGATGAACTTGAAAGTAGGGGTAGAGTAAAGAGAAAGACAGAAAAGGGTCAAGTGTTATATGAAGAAACCGTTAAGAAATATTTCTATAAATGTGATACAATTTGGTCTGATATTGAAGATATGGCTGTGAAACTTGATGAATATAAAACACAATTAGATTTTAAATCTCTGAGAACATTGGATAAAGAGCTTCAAGAATTGAAAACAAACATGCACATGAATCTGAGGACTTCTTAGCTTTCCTTGATAGGACAAACACAGAGGACAGTATTTCAGAATTAAGAGTACAAGAAGTTCTACAAATCAAATGTAGAGACATTATGAAGGAGTTAAGCAGAAGTATCAGAGAGGCAAGAATTGAAGCAACTGAACGACTATCACAGAGAGGTTCAAGTCGTTCAGGTCTACTCACTAGATCAGAGGTTGGAGAGCCTTCTACAAATGGGAGTTTCCTAGCGAAAAAGAAGATGGAAGTTGAAGCGCAACGAGCCCGTCTACAATACGAAGCAAGAGAGCTGATGTTGAGAAAACAGAAGGCATCCTTGGAGGAAAAGGAAGCAAAGCATAAGGCAGAACAGACTCGACAGAAAGAAGAGCTAGATGCTGAAATGCTACTGCTAGAACAAGAGCGAAAGTTTGCAATTGCCGCAGCAGAAGTAAGAGCACTTGAGGAAACAGAAATGGGAAGTAGGCATGTCTCCCCAGAGCCATCACTGCTGCAGGAACCAGTCGACAGGAGTCAACTGACGGCAAAGTATGTATATGAAAGCTGTCCTGAAGATGAGGAAACCAGTGTCAAAAGACCAGAAATAAGAGACATTCGACCACTTCCAGTATACCAAGATACACATAAAAGCTCATTGAACCCAAATGCAGCTCCCTTTGAAGTGAAACAGACTGGTGGTGACAATGTTGTTAGGGACCTCACCAAATTCCTATTGAAGAAGGAATTACTATTTTCCAGGTTCACTAAATTTACTGATCGGCCTGAAGTTTTTGTTACATGGAAAACAAGTTTCAAAAGTATTGCAGAAGAACTTGGAGTAACGCCATTTGAAGAAGTCGATTTACTAGCAAAGTACCTTGGACCGGAATCTACTAAGTTTGCTTTAAGTATAAGAGCCGCAAATGCTGCATACCCAGATAGAGCCTTGAAACGTATATGGGAGAGATTAGAAGAACGATATGGTTCACCCGAGCTTGTGGAATTAGCCTTGAAAACCAAACTGGAACAATTTCCTCGACTAACAATAAAGGAAAACAAACGAATGTATGAATTAGCAGACATACTAGCTGAGATTGAGGCAGCCAAAGAGAACCCAAAATATTCAACTCTTCTCTCCTACTTTGACTCTTCATCAGGAATCATACCTATAATTAACAAACTTCCTTACAACTTGCAGGACAAATGGACAACTCAAGCTTCAAACTATAAAAAGAAAAACAATGTGTCATATCCTCCCTTTACTTTCTTAGTTCAGTTTCTCCAAGAAATGAGTCGTATACGCAATGACCCAGGATTCCAGTATGATGTCCAGTCCAAGCCAAAGAGTAAAGAACATGTGACTTCTATTCCCTTTAGTGGTAGCAGAAACAGAGAGCGTGTGTCAGTGAGAACAAACAAGACTGAATTTGTGTCAAAGCAGGGCAAGGAACTCTCTCAGGTTTGTTTGATTCACTTGAACAGTAAGACACCTCATTCACTACAGGATTGCCGTGTGTTTAGATCCAAGAAGCTAGCAGACCGTAAACGATTGTTAAAGGAAGAAGGAATTTGTTTTCGGTGCTGTAATTCAAAACACATGGCTAGGGACTGTAAAGTGAATTTAAGATGTGACATTTGTGATAATACTGAACACTGTAGTGCACTTCACCCCACTGATGTCAAATCTGATCACCCATACAAAGAGCATGGCGGGGAGCAACGTGTCATAGACAGTATAACAACAAATAGTGTTTCATCAGTTTCAGCCTGTTGTTTACAAATTTGCGGGAAACAATTTGTTGGTAAATCATGTGCCAAAATGTTGCTTGTACGAGTGTACAGACAAGGAGAAAAGGAGAATGCCATTTTGATTTATGCACTTGTTGACGATCAGAGTAACAGGTCCCTTGCTCGCAGTGAGTTCTTTGACATGTTGAGAATTTACTCTGAACCAAAATGTTACACAATTTCTTCATGTTCCGGCACTGTACCAACATGCGGTAGACAGGCTCATGGACTAGTCATTGAATCATGGGATTCAACACAAACACTGAACTTACCTGTTGTCACTGAATGCGACAGCATACCTTGTAATCGAGATGAAATAGGAACCCCAGAAATTGCGCTTCACTACCCTCACCTAGCAGATATTGCGTCCGAGATTCCGCCTTTGAATGATGCACCTATATTACTACTGCTGGGACGTGATCTGGTGGAAGCACATCATGTCATAGATCAAAGAGTTGGAAAGAGCTCACCCTATGCTCAGAAGCTTCCGTTAGGCTGGGCCCTGATTGGAGATGCTTGTTTAGATAAAGTTCATGTTCCAGATGATATTTGTGTTAAGAAGACACACATGGTTAAGGCGGGAAGAACCTCTATTATGCCTCCTTGACCAAGCAGTTTTACATACAGTGAAGGTTACGGACTGGGCTACAGCAAACCAAATGATTTTGGTACCTTACTGTTCGAACGCACAGCTGATGATGATAAACCGGGTTTATCAATAGAGGATAGAGAGTTCTTAAAGATTATGGAAATACACTGTAAACGGAATGAGGAAGGAAGCTGGGTTTCTCCACTGCCATTTAGAACGCCAAGAGATAGGTTACCAGATAACAGAGTAATGGCATTGAAACGAGCTAGGATTTTGAACAAAACTCTGGCAAAGAATCCTTGCAAACAAGAGCACTTTCATATCTACATGCAAGGAATATTAGAGAAGCATGCAGAATTGGCGCCACCCTTGCAGCCCAATGAGGAATGCTGGTATTTGCCAATATTCGGGGTGTATCACCCAAAGAAACCGTCAAAGTTGAGGGTTGTCTTTGATTCATCAGCAAAGTTTGAGAATACCTCATTGAATGATGTCTTGCTTTGTGGACCTGACTTAACGAATAGCCTTGTAGGAGTGCTACTTCGTTTCCGGAAAGATGTGATTGGTGTAGTTGCAGACATTGAGCAGATGTTTTTTGGATTTATTGTGGCAGAAGAGGATAGGAATTACTTGAGGTTTTTATGGCATCGTGATAATGACCCAGACAAAGAACTTGTCGAATACAGAATGTGTGAACATGTTTTGGAAATTCACCATCTCCAGCAATTGCCACATATGGTCTGAGAAAGGCAGTTAGTGTAAATCCTACAACAAGTGAAGAGGTAGTAAACTTCGTTAACAAGAACTTTTATGTGGACGATGGTCTGCTTTCGACAACATCACCCGAGAAAGCTGTTGAAATAATGAAAAAGACAAAAGCTGCTCTATTGACTGGTGGAAATTTGCGCCTTCATAAGGTCGTTTCCAACAACAAGGATGTTGTCAATGCATTCCCACCAGAGGAGAGAGCATCAGATCTGGAAAATATGGACTTAAGTGTCATGGATGATGTTCCACTTTCAAGAAGTTTAGGACTACAATGGAGCTTGCAAACGGATTCATTTGCATTTCAAGTGAAGTTTGAAGAGAAGCCATTTACTAAAAGAGGTGTCTTGTCTACTCTCCACAGCATTTTTGACCCTTTTGGGTTTGTTGCTCCATTTATTCTCCTGGGTCGCATGATTTTTAGAGAGCTGATGGAATTGTCTTGTGACTGGGATGAACCCTTACCTGTAGAAATTGAGAGACGATGGACAGAATGGAAGAATAGTGCAAGTGATCTATCCTTACTCAAGATTCCAAGGATGTTCACTTCTATTCCGTTCAATGAGGCCATTAGGACAGAGCTCCATGTATACTCAGATGCGTCAGAGCAAGCCGTGGCAGCAGTGGCATATCTGAAGGTTTTCAGGACAGATGACGAATATGAGTTTGGTTTTGTATTTGGTAAATCCAAACTCTCACCCAGACATGGGCATACCGTACCTAGATTAGAACTTTGTTCCGCTGTTTTAGCATCTGAAATTGCTACCGCTGTAACAAGGCAGTTAGACAGTCCAGTTGACGCTACATACTTCTACTCTGATAGCAAGGTTGTCTTAGGATATTTAAGCAACAGGACAAGAAGGTTTTACACGTATGTAAGTAACAGGGTAGAAAGGATATTGCGTGTTTCACAGCCAGCTCAATGGAACTACATTCCCTCGGAGCAAAATCCAGCAGATGTGGGAACAAGAGGAGTGCAAGCAAAGAATCTAGCAGATAGTAAATGGTGGAAACCTTCCTTTCATGCTTCTTCTCCAGATCATGATATAAATGAAAGCTATCAAATGGTAAATCCAGATGAAGACGCGGAAGTCAGACCTATGATTACGACGAGGAAAATAATAGAAACAGCTGGTTCCTTCCCTAGCTTTTCAACCTGGGAGAAAAGGTTCTCCAAGTTTTCATCTTGGGAAAGGCTTGTGTATGGTGTGACTCGGCTTAGAGAAGCGGCAGTGAAGAAGACATCTCATATTAGTCCTACAACTGTGAAGGAATTCAGAGCTACGGAGCAGCTAATTCTAAAGATAGCCCAAAAGAGTTTCTTTGAGAAAGAGATCAGAAGTTTGACAAGTGGCAACGCAATACCCAAAGACAGTACGTTGTCATCACTTAATCCTTACATTGATGAAGAAGGAGTACTTAGAGTAGGAGGAAGGCTGAAGAGAGCAAAGTTTGAAAGAAACGTGCAAAATCCAATCATTGTTCCTAAGAGTTCACACATTGCAGTCTTGCTGGTTAGACATCACCACGAAAAGGTACATCATCAAGGTCGACACATTACTGCAGGAGCATTGCGCAATGCCGGGTACTGGATAATAGGTGCCAAAAGATTGGTATCCTCTATTTTACATCACTGTGTCACTTGTGCAAAACTTAGAGGAAAGCTGTAGACACAAATCATGGCTGATCTTCCTGCTTGTCGCCTAAAGCCGGTGCCACCTTTTACCTATGTAGGAGTCGATACATTTGGCCATTGGAATGTTGTCAGTAGAAGAACACGCGGTGGACATGCGAACAGTAAAAGGTGGGCTATCCTGTTCACATGCCTCACAGTCCGTGCAGTACATATCGAAGTGGTGGAACAGATGTCAACTTCCTCTTTCATAAACGCCGTGCGTAGATTCGTTTCCATTCGAGGAAAAGTACTGGAGTATAGATCTGACAGGGGAATCAATTTTGTTGGATCAACAGATACAAAGACAGATGCTGTGAATGTAGAAGATCCCACTATTCAGAAGTTCCTTCTGAGCGAAGGTAGTACATGGATTTTTAATCCACCTCATTCATCGCATTTTGGAGGCGTCTGGGAGCGCATGATAGGTGTGGCTAGAAAGATCATTGACGCTCTGCTACTTGAAAATTCTGGAAAGGAGTTGACGCATGAAGTATTGACAACCTTTATGGCAGAAGTTTGCATGATTATCAACTCTCGCCCAATAGTTCCGGTATCCTCCGACCCAGAAAATCCAACTATTCTTTCTCCGAATTTATTATTAACACAGAAAGAAGGAGATGATATACCACCTCTTCAAAACCTAGACATTCGGGACATGTTCAGGGCGGGCTGGAAGCATGTGCAAGTGTTGGCAGAAAGGTTTTGGAAGAGATGGAAAGATGAGTTTTTACAGAGTCTTCAAGCCAGAAGGAAGTGGAAGACACAGAAAGAGAATCTTCATAAAGGTGATGTTGTACTGGTAAAAGAAAAAGATATGAAGAGATCCGATTGGCCAACTGGTTTAGTAGAAGAGGCAATCTTAAGTGAAGATGCAAAGGTTCGGAAAATAAGAGTAAAGGTCATCCGACGAGGACGCCAAGTTGAATATTTAAGACCAGTGGCTGAGGTGGTCGTCCTTTACTCACCGAAATTGGATAGTGACTAATTTAGTCAGGCGGGGAGTGTGCTGTCACGCTTTTTCGGAAATCCGTATTCCAACCTGGACGGTTTTGTTTATTACGTCAGGGACTCTGCAACTCAGCATGGCCATGGCATGTGCGAGTGAGGGCTGTGTTTTTGTTTGTTTTGAACACCAGTGAGGTGCCACAGCGATGTAAGTGTTTGTTTAACTCTATTGTTATGCAATGAAATATTTAGATTTGCTTTAAATGTGTGTTGTTTGCCGGGTATCGTAAATTATCAGAGAAAATTCGGGTTAAGTGGGAACTTATTGTTTGTTTATTCATTTTTCAGTTATTTACCTTTTGTGAAGCCATTACTATTAAAAGTTTATGATGAACTACAATGGTTTCGAGGTTATTTGTTACTGGCTGCAACACCAGTCTGGGACTGAGACAGCATAGATAAATTGATTGTTATTGGCCTTAAATGTTTGAAATGCATTTTGCGATTACAAAAAATAGGACAAAAATTGGCAACTTTTTAGACATGTGTATAATGGAAGCACTAATATGTGCAAATATACAACATTTTTTTTTATATTGATCCTGATATAGAATTGAGCAATTATTTACATGATGTACAATTTTTGCGAATTCAAGGATTGCTTCAATTGTTAACAATGTTCAGAACAATTTGATTATATATAATTTTCTTTCCCAATATTTTTACCCAACAGCGTAGAGGAATGGTTTAGAGTGTTAATAGTGAAAATGTATGTCGTATGTTCCATTAACACCTTAAAACAAAAACTCAAATCTGCTTTTTCGTGGATGCTTAACATTTATTCAACAAATTCAATAATAACACAACATGAACAGGATCCTTGTCTTTCGGGCAGCCAGGAGTCGGGCAATTTCAAACGAATCATTTTCAATAAACCTGTAAAAAGTGTTGCATATGTGATAAAAAGTCAATTTGCATTTTCTTGCAAATTCAACTCATCAAAGTTTGGTTTGATTTGTTTCTTACCTTTGATCTGTGTAAAGGACGATTAATGGACCCGGGTAACACACTACCAGGAAAGGTGTTTAAACTTCCAGGATAAAAGGATTGACCTGGAAAGGAGTACGCGTTTCCAGGATATGAGTAGAGACTTCCTGGATAGGAAGAGAAACTTCCGGGATAGGTAGGGAAACTTCCAGGATAGGGGTAGACATTGCCTGGGAATGACGTTAGGCCAGGAAATCCAAGTGATGGAGATGCTGCAGCTGCTGAGGCCGCGGCAGCTCCATTACCCGCCGCAGCAGACGAAGCAGCAGCCGAGCCATCGTCACTGGCGGCAGCACTACCAGTAGCTACGCTACCACCGGGACCAAAGAACCTGAAGCTTTGAAATCCAGTATTGCCAACGTTACCACCAAAGAATTGCGGACCTCTCAATCCACCAGATGCTGCGGATGAAGATGCTGCAGATCCACCAAACGGGCCATCAGAAGCAGCAGCACTTGATGCAGCAGCACCTCCGGGACTAGAAAAGAAGGATCTGAAACTTTGACCTCCAAATCCACCAAAGTTGACTCCACCAAAAGAAGGTGCTCCTATTCTGAGTCCACCAACATTGCCAAATCCGAGATTACCTCCCCTTAAATTGCCGAATCCTATGTTTCCTCCACCAAATCCTCCCCTAGAGAAAAGACTCCCTGGACTGTAATAGTTTGCACTGTATGGAAGTTTTTTGTCGTAGTCACAGAAGGCATAGGCCAGAATGCAGAGGAGAACAGTTGCGCGAAACATTGCTGAAAGAACAGATACCCAATAGAAATAAGTATATGCAATATCATAACGAAGATTGAAATTTATTAGAAATAAATGTACGGGGGATTTTTTCATGAACTTTTGAATTGAACGTTGATGTTGATTTTCATTATATTTTAAGACAATTATTCGCTAAACACAAAATTAAATTTCACCATGGTCACCTTTTTGTAAGATGGCAAAATAAAAATCGTGATGGAGTTCATTATTAGCTAATAACGAGCTTCTATGATAACTGAAGCTTGCTCTGTATCATTATTCTAATATGATAGTTGGAATATTTACTTTGCAGAACAAAACCATTTACCAGTTGAAAAATACATACTATATTAGAACATTTTGTTATTATTTAAGAAATAATTACATTTTGGGAAATTGTGATTACAAAAAAGACATTGTTTTCAAGATTTAATGTCGTGTAATGGTTACCCTTTAAGCCAACTTTTTTATAGAATTTACAATTTATGTAATTTTCCATTTGAAAAGAACCTAACTATTTTCCTAAAGGAAAATCACTTAATCACTGACGTAATAATAAATGCAAATCTTGCAAAGCAGAGTTTCCTAAAACTATAATTCTTGATTCCAACAATTTCGAAAATGAAAATGATTTTAGTTATTTTCTTATTAAACAGATTCTATATTCTATCTTTTGCTAAAGAAACCTTATATATTAGAATCATAAATACATTTATATGCAAGACGCAGATATGACAAGATTTCTTACCGGTATCTTGGATCTCTGAGGCTCTGTTAGGTGTCCTGGTTTGCAAGCTGCAGATTTTTACTTTTATAGTCTTAAGTGACGTCATTAAGGTGTACATATTGATCAACATATCATTTAATGAACGTGTTTCAAATATTAAATATATAGTCATTTATTATACTTGTGTAAATGGTCAACGAAAACCTCATCTAATTAGCTTGTGCACTTTAGATAATGTAAAGTGGCAATATGAAATAGCTGTTGCTAAAAAAAGACTTCACTACAACCTCTCATTTGACAACATCGTTTACGATATCGCTCTCAGGGATATATAAAGATATGTATAAATGAACATTTTTTCTATACATACCGATGATCAATTTTATAATTTCATAAAGCTTACTTTGAAACGCATGATTGAAGAAAATTCAGCTCATATAAATAGTAGTTATAAATGTTTTCAGGACTTTGCAAGTATAATAATTGATGCATGCTAGGGATGCATTCATGTGTATTAACTTGATTAGTAATAAGTTAACATCTCGATGTACACGTTCTGTGCCCTTATTCAATTAACTAATTGATATGACATTTTTTGTAAAAGTGTAATTTCACTAATAACACCATTTTAAATGTAAATTTTAAACGAAACAATATGCAGACAATGTTACATTGCTCGCCATCATTAAAATTGTTTTGTGTAAAAAATGAGAATTTAATTCAATTTCACCTTCCCATTTATTTAAAAAACTTCTGAAAACAAACAAAAAAAACTTTTAAAAGACATGGCCCTCCTTAAGGATTAAGTATACTCAGAGTTTGAAATTTCAAAAACTTGTTTTACAAAGTTCAGAATCTTAAATCAAAAATTGTTTTGAATATTTATGTTTTGTAAATTTTAGGATGATATGCTATGACAAAGGAAGACTACCTTTATTGAAACAGAGGAAATTCGGACTAATGTTTCAATTCATTGTTTTTTCCTCTGAATTTTTTTTTTGGTAATATACTCATTAATTGCAAACTTACGTTCCTATGTGTTATGTCATGTCATTTTACATGTTTTTATGGTTGTATTATTTCATCTATAATATCACATCACTTACTGGCACGCAATAGGAAAATCTAAAAGAAAATACACAAAATCAGTTTATGAGATATAATATATCAGAGCTATTATCATTTACGTTGTATAATTAAAAACACAACTACATACATACAACATATCTATTTCAAGGCAACCAATGGTTTTGAACTTTTGAACTCCTATTGGTCAGTTTTCTATAATACTTGTAAAAAATTGATAGAATTTGGAATGTTGAAAAGGGAAGTTCAGACCAAATGAAATTCAAATTTTGATTTTGAAAAAGAATATGTAATTATTCAATTAGTAAAGCTTTCCGTTTTTTCACTGTTTTCAGGTCTCCAAAATTGTTTTATCATTTGTAAAAGTTTAACAATAAAGAAAATGTGGTAAGGGTGGATAATTGTGACGAATTTTTCGAAAAAAAAGTAGGTCATTGACTTACATATTTGAAAAAAAATAACATTACAAAAAGTAAGGCTACAATGTACAATAAGTAGTTTTTCGTTCCTAACATTGGATTTTTTATACCCCTGTAATCCTGTTATTCTTAATAGAAACAAAATTTAAGATTTAGATAACAAGGAACTATATATTTCAAGACGAATCTCAAATCTCAATCTGCAAAAGCAAACAAATCTGGAGCATGACAAAGACATCCGACTATATGTAGTTACAGTAATACGTCTGTGTGGCAGTGACGCAGCAGGTTTGCCAATTAATCTATTGTTTGTTTGGTTTTTGTTTGTTTTTTTTTTTGGGGGGGGGGTATTTTTTTTATAATAAACGTACATTTGTGTTTGTACGTATACATTGGTTTCTGCGAGTGGCGACAATACTGTCTGTAGTTTTAAACAAAAAATGTTCCACTTTTCACAAACTAGAAAAACAATTATCACAATCTTAAAACAAAAGGATATGAATGCCAAAGTAAAAAATGAAATCTTTAATAAAACAACCGAGCAGTCAAAAATAGAATTACTACAACAGCTAATAGTCATTAGACAGTGTAACAATATTTATGAGTAATTAACCTATATTGCAGGGCAAACTATTTTGAGGATGGCTTCATGCCGCAAAATATACCATTAAGATTAGTTATATTAATTTAACCTGACACGTTTTAAATGTGTTTATTGGCGTACTGCAGGCTGTTCTATTTCCACTACATCTAATGTACATGTATAAATCCCAAACCTTAAATACTTGTATAACATTTTTCCTTGTACATGTAGCTTCATGATTCTGCATCTTTGTTATTGTCTGGCATTACATAAATTTGATAACTGTAAATGTGAAAGTATTTCGCATGGAAAATTATTTGGAAGTTTTTGTAATAAAACAAATCCGACGTTGTAAAATAAAAAATTGTTAAGTATAAAGATTCATAATTGCAAATTAATTAGGCCTATTAAAAGAGGTAGAAATCAACAGTTCCGTTTATCTAGCTACAATTAAGTACTTTTAAGCAAGATATTTTATCTGAATTAATATGATTATTTTCCGTAAAATTTAGATATTTGAAATTGATTATGTTGGATACATGACTTCAATGGAAGTTGGGGAACTTTTATCAAGAAAGTCAACTATCCTGGGGATTAAAATCTCGGGTGGGTGGGAGGGGGGGGGGGGGGGGGGGGGCTTGGTCCTGTCCTCAAGCACTTGTGGTATATTGTAAGAAAATTTATAGAGTTTTAACAAAAATAAAAAAACCGTTTTGAATATGTTAACATCCGAACTTAAAATCTGTATTAAAGTCTTTAGGTTTTTTCCTTTAGCGTATGTTTTTTAAAGATCTTCATATTAACCAAAATTTAAAACAAGAAGAATCTATATGGGGGGTTTTTCGGCGACGCAGAGAATTTAACATGACCTCTCTGCACTCAAAGTGCAACTTATAAATAAATCGCCTTTTCCTCTATTTTATTTAGCTATAAATTCAATAAATGAAACTTGTAATATGGATCCATTATGTAGAATTTAAAAATAATTTAAGGCAAAATGAAGAAATATTTTCTAGACTTTTAAGAAATATTTGCAAATCCAAAATATGTTGATATAAACATTTTGACAGATTGTTAAACAAGGTTGTCCGGTATTGTATAGTGCCTTTTCCTGCTAGCCATCTTTCCCTCCAAAAATTGGCTATATAGTATCCCCTCACCCCTCTGCAAAAGCGACTACTGTAAACAAATTTTCGTTGGGTTAAAAACATTTCGTTGGTTTTTTTAAAATAAAACACAATTTCGTTGGCATTTAATTTTGTCAAACTGTATTTCCTAGAATGTATTGGATATCAACTCTGTCTTAATTAATGTTTAGGTTAAAAATTCGTCTTGGATTTAATTTTGTTGATTATTACTGCCAACGAAAATAACGAAATTAAATCCTTAACAAATATTTCTGCTTCTACAGTATTTAGTAGATTCTCCCCGACAGAAAACTGGCTATACGAGGGTTGTCCAAAAAGTTCGTGGACAATGGCGTTCTTGTTATTTTAAATGGGTTTAAATATACATATTGTATATCTAAATCTTTTTCATAAAATTTCAAATCAAACTTAAGTGGTTTTGAATGTTTTCCATTGAAATAAACTAAAATTTTAATGTATCAAATGGTTGCGGAAAGTACGCACGGCCCAGCGTAAAAATTGTACAAACTTTGTAATTGAGTTATTAGACATGAATATTTACAGTTTTTATAAAACATTTCAAAACTTCATAATCTTCTATTATGATGTAGTCTGTATGGTGTACGTCATTTAAATACGTCTTTTGAAGCTATTTTCAAACTAGCAGTTGACTTTGAAAAGATATTACGGCAAGAACATGTGTGATGAAGTTGAATTCAGTTTATTTCAGTTTTGTATTTTGTTTGTGTAAATAGTTGGAAAGTTGTGTTCCATTTTTGTCAATCGAGGGTGTTCGGTATTAGCGCTATTTTTAGTATAACTGGTTTGGTGAGTTAGAGCCGTGGCTGCTTGTCAAGTGTGCGGCCACGTTTTTGAATTCGTCCTACAGTTTGTTAATTTTGGCGAATTCCAGAAGTTAGTCTGGTAGACTGGTAGCCATAAATTACTGTAAATCTGTTTGGGCTTTTGCTTTTCTCCAGCCGGTAAGTTTTTGTATGTTTTTGTCAGTTTCATGGTATATTTACGGTTTGTTATTTTCGTTGTATAAATAAGTATGTCTATAGGTTTTAGAATAGGTTATTATTGTTTCAGTGCAGGGATAGTTATATCGTTAAAGCCGGTGGGTCAGTGGTGCAACGTCAGTTGAAGGCTTGCTTAGCGTAGCATATGTGGGCCAGGACTAGGACCGAGAACTATTAACGGAGCAGCGCGTGACGTAAGTGGGACGCACAGGAGCTCGTGTTTGACGAACGTTTGTGGTTAGGAGGCCCTGTGTGGATAGTCTTCCAGTGAGAGACCTTCGAGTCCGGGACTGGACACGGAACGTTTTGTTTATGGGTTTTGCGTGCTATGGAGCCCAGTGGTGACTATTTTAGGGTGGCTGTTGCAAATATTTGAAGCCAAACTTTCAATTCTATTTTACGATTAAATGATTTATCAGTTTACCTAGTGATAGAAATTGATTGTTTAATTACAGATAACATTCAAATTTACTTTTTCTGTGAAATTACATATAACAGTATTGGTAATTTTGATTTGTTGGTTTATTCCTTTACATACTGTTATAGCTATATTAAATCAGCGTTTAAAGCATTTATTTGTTTCATATAGAAACTGACAATTGAATGTGTTATAAATTAATTCACTGTTGTTTCATTGTCAGTGTTGATTGATTAACACAGGATGAACATCTGCCATTCAGTCAACTGAATGTTAACTGAAAGGTCTGGAAAGGTGACTGAATGGCACATCTATGCCATTAAGTTACCTTTCAGTTGCCGTTCAGTCACGTTTCAGTTAACTGAATGACAGAGATTCATCCTGTGTAACTTTTTAAAGTTATATTTTCTTTCTTAGTGAGAGAGTGAGGGTGTGTGTTTGTTAGGGTGAGTCTCTTTATATTCTATTATTTTAATTTTTTTTGCTGATAAATAAATTCATTTTGTTTTGTTTATTTTACTGTTTGTCGTTTCCGCTATCACCCCCACAAAATTCAAAAAGAACTTCATTACAACATGTATTTAAAAACGACTGAAAAAGCGACGTCAGCTGACCGCATGGAACAGCGAGCCACCATAAAATTGTGTCGAATGAGGTAAAACACCGTTAAAAACAAAACAAACGATGGAGGAAATAGGAAAAAACATCAAAAAAGTTCGAGTTTACTTATCCACAAGTAGCACAAACGATAATTTGATAGAGTATGCGATTGTACCCTCTGACCAAACGGTAAATGCGGCATATTATTCTCAGGTAAACCCAGGACCACGACGTTATAGAAACGTCGTTATAACTCAACGCCAGGCTGGGCCGTGCGGCCTTTATATGCAATGTATATATAGTGATAACTCCAATACAAAAATATACATTGCTCTGATATTTATACACTAAGATTATTATACTCTATATTAAAATATTATAATACTTTCCTGATAATAGCGCCGTTATTTTGAATAAAATTACATGTGTCGACGAACTTTTTGGACAACCCTCGTATAGTAACACTTCATCCTTTTTATAGCCAGGTTACCCCCTACGGACAAGCTACTATACATGTATGGTAGCATTTCTCCCTTTCTTCCATTTCGGTTATGTACGAAAGACGAATAGGGCCACATAAAACAAATATTTTCATCTTGTAATTACAAGAAAAGATCTCGTAATAACGAGATAATTATCTCGTTTTTACTAGAGAATATCTCGTAATAACGAGATAATTAACTCGTTTTTCCGAGAAAAGATCTCGTTATTACGAGTTAATTATCTCGTAATTACGAGAAAAGATCTCGTAACGTGGCCCTATTCGTCTTTCATAGTTATGCTTAGATGGACCACTCATTATTCACAATATGTGCAAAAACTATGATTACTCATAATGAATGGTAATAAATATTTAAATAAGCTACTTGCAAAATTGTTATGGCAATTCTTGACTATACATGTATCTGGTGTATATCATTTGAAGGAAATGTGAGAGGGTCAAAGACTGCGAAAAATTTTTCTTCTTTAATCTCTCAGCATCCATACCTATGATATAGAATTTGTAAAAATTACATGACGCTTTTCAAAAGTTTTTTTCTCTACTCGATAGGTGAGCTTTCTAAGCGGCGGTAATGGGTACAACTGATTATGAAAGAAAAAATAAAATAAAATAAGTTAATAAATATTCACCTATTTTTCAATAATATCAAGCGGATTGATATTTTTTTTTCAAAATATATCTTACAAGAAACAATCTATGTAAACAATTTACAACCAGAATATTTTTTATGAAAAATAGTTAATAATAGTCATGAGAAAAAAAATCACTTTAGAACGTGAAATGAGACCTTATCCTTCATTGTATGCTAGTTTAAGATTTGTTATGCTTTTCAATCTGCAATGTGATTTTTAAAGTTACCATTTTGAAAACATTGCCTCAGCAAACAGAAAACAAGTTGCGTTGAGTAAAATTCTCAGCATTTAAGAACATTCTTTGTTAAAAATTATATAGTTCAAATACTTTTGATTTCATATTCTTGCAATGCACAATAATAATGACGTTGGTAATTGAAAATAGTAAAAAACCAATAGAATTTAAAACTTCAAGTCTGATACTTTAAACGATTTTCTGTGGTTACTTTAAACCAATTTCCTGATTAAACTTGGCATGACAATTTTGGCATTTTCTACATGACGTTTACTTCAGTTGATTTATTGCAATGTGAAATTTACTTCCAATAAACAGAAGTTTGCTTCCAGTGATTCTCCCAGGCATAGATATGTCGGTGATACGCACGGACAGCGTGATTATTATTTCTTAAAGAAAATTATTTAAAATTCTTTAGACATTTTTCCTGTATAATTTCCGAACGTATTTTTGCATATGACTTTATAACATGTGTGGCGCCGTCGAGCGGAAAACTGCCGCTAGGACTACTCAATCTGCAACAAATATCCTCTGTAACAAGCGTCTATAACACAACGCCGCTTAATGATATAAATATCATTATGCGTTGAAAATGCAGCCCCTAATGCTATAAATTATTGCATTCACAATTAACATTGCCAATTGCTACTGATATATCGCTTAGTGATTAAATTGTATCATAAAACGTCAAAAAATGCACAGCAGCCCGAACGTTTAATGAAACATCTTCAACCGCTTATGATAAACTTTTTTACCATTAAGCGGTTCGATTCACTCTCACCCTTAATTAATGATGCAAAATTGTGAAATTGAAAGCAGTCTTTGATGATATAACACCATTTTATTTCCCTGTTATCATTATTTCTGCAACTGAAAAGTTTATTCTGAAACTGAGATGAGATTTAGAGAGATTTTTGGGGGGGCGGGGGGGGGGGGGGTGTTTTGTAGGTTTAAAGGGTCTTTTATTTGGTCTTTTTTTCAAAATTTATATATTCCCTTTGTTAAAATATGATATATATTATGTATTTAACAATTTTTTGTTGGGAAATTTTCTATATAAATGCTATGTATCATTATTCTGTAGATACTAGTTCTACTGATAATCTTAAACATGTGATAAAAGCAGTAATTTAGTGTAAACACATTTTTTTCCTTTTTCTTTTAGGCATTGTAATTTGATTTTTTCTTCTTTTGATTCTTTTTATTTAGGGCTTTTATCTGTGAAGCATGTTATGACCATGTACATCTTGTTTATACAAAATGTAAACTGAACTGATTTTATGAACAAAAAAGTTGGAACAGAAATGAGCATTTTCTTCGTAAAAAAAAAAGATCAACGATTGGACTTTTTGGATGCTAAAAACATTTATTCAACATATTCAGAATTAAAACAAACTGTTCTTCGGACAATCCAAGGGTCAGGCAATGTCAAGGAGACCGTCTCTAATAAACCTGTAAAAAATAATGCTAATTCAATATCTAGATTAACTTTCTTGAAAGAATTGTTTGGTTAAGTGTTACTTCATTTGTCTTACCTTTGATTTTCGGACAGGACGGCCAAAGTACCCAAAGTAATCAACATTAGGGGAGGAGTACACACTACCAGGAAAAGTGTTTAAACTTCCTGGATAATAGTATTGACTGGGATTTGAGTAAAAACTTCCGGGATATGAGTAAAAACTTCCGGGATAGGAATAGAAACTTGAGGGATATGAGTATATGCTTCCGGGATAGGAGTAGATATTTCCGGGATAAGAGGAGAAACTTCCGGGATAGGAGTAAAAACTTCCTGGATAGGAAGAGAAACTTCCAGGATATGAGTAGAAACTTCCAGGATAAGAGTAGGAACTGCCTGGGAATGACGTTAGGCCAGGAAATCCGAGTGATGGAGATGCTGCAGCTGCTGAGGCCGCGGCAGCTCCATTACCAGCCGCAGCAGACGAAGCAGCAGCCGAGCCATCGTCACTGGCGGCAGCACTTCCAGTAGCTACGCTACCACCGGGACCGAAGAACCTGAAGCTTTGAAATCCAGTATTGCCAAAGTTACCACCAAAGAATTGGGAACCTCCTAATCCGCTAGAAGCTGCGGAGGAAGATGCTGCAGATCCACCAAACGGGCCATCCGAAGCAGCAGCACTTGATGCAGCAGCACCTCCGGGATTAGAGAAGAAGGATCTGAAACTTTGACCTCCAAATCCACCAAAGTTGACTCCACCAAACGAAGGTGCTCCTATTTGGAGTCCACCAACATTGCCAAATCCGAGATTACCTCCGCTAAAACCGTCGAATCCAAGATTTCCTCCACCAATGCCAAAATCTCCGAATCCAAGATTGCCTCCGCCAAACCCTCCTCTTGACAACGGTCCAATGCCGTACGAGAGTTTTTTGTCGTAGTCACATAAGGCAGATGTCAAAATGCAAAGGATAACTGCTGCGCGGAACATGACTAAAGAAAAAATGATGAATTGTACTGAATTATAAGTTAAAATGAAGAAAAAATGATGAATTTTACTGAAGATAATTATATGTTAAAATGAAGTTAAAAAGACATGGAATAATGGACTAGTTTCAAAACTATATTGCAATTTCCGTAATATATTAGATTTTTACTGGATATACTATCCCCCCAAATATCCCTATTCAATTCATTGTTATCAAAAAGATGTAATTCATTAATGTGATTTTCTCTACAGTCTATAGTGATAAAACAAAATATTTCAAAGTACTATACATTCAAAAACTGATAGATATACATGATAATCTTATATTATCAAATACTAATGAACATTGGAGGGGAAAAAATGCTAGCATCATCAATTACTTTTAAAGATAAGATACTATTCAACTACTAACATACATTTCATAAGAAATGAAATTTAGCTAGAATAGTTTCGCTTTATGATGGATTCGAATGTGTTCTTTTTACTTAAGGAATATAAACAAGTTAATAAAAACTTTCGTTCCTCAGAAAATGAGCAACGAGCTAGAATGATAGAAATTTCATTTCTAATGATACATTTTTTTAATTGAATTCCACCATTACTTGCAAGGAATAATTTCTTTAAATTATTCATCTTATATTATATCTCTTTAATCCGACAATTTGAAAATAAAAATCTTGGGAGCGATTTTCCTATCGAGCCGCACTTATGTTCTCTCTTGCTATTGAAACATTATTAATATACTTGAATCATAAATGCATCCACATGTAAGACTCAGATATAATAATATCTCCTACCTGTATCTCGGATCTCTGAGGCTCTGTTAGGTGTCCTGGATTGCAAGCTGCAGGTTCTAGCTTTTATAATTTGAGGTGACGTCATCAGCGTGTACATCAAGCCCCAAATATTGTTTGATGAACATGTTTAGAATATTAATTATACAGTTACTTATTCAGTTGTGAAAAGGTTCGCCTTCAAACTACATTATGTTAATTTGTATTCGCTTTGTGAGTTCATGCACTTTAAAAAAAAAACTTCTTGGCTGCAGTTTCATCCATTACTTGAATTTAACTTAAATTTCTTTCACAACATTTTTAACAATATTTTCCATGAGGAATACAACTTGGAAAGTAAACTTGGAAGTAGTTCTAACGTTTTTACAGCATTTTCCTGCCTGAACGTTCAATCGCTTAACAAATCTATTTGGAAGTGCACGATAGTTTGGAACAATGCATACATATGTTGATAATCAACATTTCTAATTATCGTATACTGTGATACTGACTAATGTATGATACAGAAACATTAAAAACATTTAAAATATATTATTTTGTTTAAGGGGTGAAAATAGAAATGCAATTTCCTTTGTCCGTTCTTAATAAATCTAAAGGAATTGCTCTAAAATGTGTTTAAAAGTGTCATATTCATCTATGAATTTCTTCTTGTAGTAACATTTACATAGAGGCTATGCGGACTATCTAGTACAGTTTTATTGAATCAATATACGATCATTATACTGTTTGTATGGACAATCGTTCCAAACGTTTCCTCGGGTTTGGATTTTTACTCTTTTAGCTACAATAGACAACTTCAAAAAGAACTATTTTGATCAAGTAAACAAAGAACTCATCATGCCTTATCCCTACCACCAGGAATGAAGCAAGCGTTAGTGTTCGCAAACTCTAACAGTTTAAATCTAATTGTGTGACAGAAATGTTGAACTACATGTATATGCCATTATACATATATTAACTATTAATTAATGTACACTGTATGTCGTTATTGCTGATGTAATGGTTGTGATTTTTTCATGATTTTGTTATTATAAGTTCATGTATATAGAAGATTCTGCAAAAGGTGTACTGAATGGTTTCCTCCATATCAGTGCGTGGGTGTTCCCGTTATGATAAAAACGATAAAATATGGTTGAATGAAAAAGTATTGCTACAAAATCCATAAAATCATAGACTGTACAAAACATATGTAAGTCATTTTTGACAATATAGGTTTATGTTCTGTACAACCTGGTTTAGCGTTTGACAGCATTAGTCAATTCTTTTCTTTTAACCAAAGTCGTCTTATTCTTTGCATTCTAAAATAAATTAATAATATAATAACTATTAAATGTTAATTTTAAAAAAAATATACTTTATTAAAAATCAAAAGTATCGTATAAGATGAATTTGCTACAACTAATGATAATTAGACATTTCTTTTATAACTATGATAAGTTATTAACTTTAAGTTTCTTCAGTTAAATCAAAGCAAACTTTTCATGGATGGCTACTTGCCACAAAACAAATTATTATATTTGGTCAGGTGATAAATTTTGAATCTTTTACATCGATAAACTGCATGCTGATTATATTCTTCTACCTCCTTTAATCATTGTATATCATTGATAAGGCCTATTAAGATAAATTGTGTTGTCAGGGTAACACTGATGAAAGAATTAGGTTAGGTAGGTAGGGATTTTTTTTTACTTTATCATATTTATTTCTGCATGAATCCTACGAATGTTTGTTTGTGTCATATTTAAAAATGGGTTTTTAATACAAATAATTTGAAAATCACAATCGAATAAAAACAGACATCTAAAAATTGTAGGATCGGGGCATATTTGTAGGTTAGGTCGAGTTACCCTAAACACACAACTTTTTGTTTTAGGCCGAATCCAAATTACTTGTAAATTTTTACACCATATTCGAAGAATAAATACTTCATTAGGACTTTCCTTGTGGCGTCATTATGCTGCCTTATGCTATTGTCAGATAACGTTATGTGTTTGTTCACAGTGCACAAAGAAATTGCTGTCGTTGTACACAAGATACATTAAAAAATTAATTAGGTCTTTATTAGATCTTAGTAGCGGAGCTATTCAAGTCAAAATTTAGTTGTATAAAGAAAGATTGTTTAATTGTAATATAGAATATGGTGAATTGTTTAAATCTTTTCTTAAAACATATAATCGATTAGCATTTATCCGTTTGTTGAGAGAAAGATATTGTGAATTAAAATCAATGAATGATACCATTACAATTGCACTTAACGCCGACATGTCCCAATATCTGAAGAGACACTCTTTTTATATTCATAGATTGATATTCAATTTTAATAGTAATTATCTTTTGTTTATTTGCTGAAGGTATCATTAAATAGTCTTGCTTATTCATTCAAAAAGTTTTATTTTTGGATTTTCTTTTTGATTCCTTGATTTTCTATTCTTTGAAATCTTTGCATTGAGAACCCCTTTCTAATGCATGAAAAACATATTTATCAAATTCCAACCTCTTAATGAAGCTGTTAAAATTCGGTTTAGAAATGCATACAAATATGATTGGAAAGGAAGTACTTTAACGGCGCAGCTATAATTTAGGATATGGCACAGGTCGTTGTCTACATTTCTATTATTGGATGTGTTTTTTATTATGCAACTGAGAACAGATTGAGAGAGATATAGCTTTCAAATGAGAATTGAAACAGAAAATAAGAAATCTGTACATCGCACAACTGATATTGTTGTGGTTTTTTCTTCGTTTTCAATTTCTTTTTTTTTTTCAAATATTCAAACATATGCTATAATGAAAAAATATAAAATCGTTGCCAATGGAAACAATTTTTAAACTTCTCTAGATTGAAAAAACTACATAATTCAAAATGGCAATTCTATATGGATACTTTTTAATGTAGAATTTAAAAAATCTGTTAACCCATTATCCTTAATATTATAGATATTTTCATATCGCATTCTTTCTTCTTGCTCACAACTATTGGTGAGTTAAGAAGATTAATGAAATTCATTCATTATCACTTCAAAATGTTGATCAACGCTTAGATATAAAATCGCTTATCATTTGACAATTAGCCTACAGAAGTCAAGAGCAACAACCAATGAACTGAAAGGGAGATATGATCAACATATATTAATATATTTCATAAAGCACTACTGCTAGTTCTTTATTTACACGAAAGATTTGCGGTTGCAAAAATATTGATATCATCGAAGACATTTCCACACAATGATTTATTGAATTTGATAAGTATGCTTGATTGCACTTTAACCAGGAAATTTGTTACTAGTATCTTAAATTCATCATAACTTAAAAACTAAAATGACATTGCACCTATGAAGATATCAAAGAAAACCACGTCCCTGTTATTGTTGCAAATTCAAACAAATGAAATAGAAGGATTTTTGAATATGCTTTCCCATGTAATTTACCTAAATATTTTGTGGATATATATACCATAACACTGTAGTAATTGAATTTGTAATAAAAGCATTTACGAATTCTGTCTATGAAATAGTTTTATATTTTCTCAGATTTGTTTTTGTTTTGTTTTAAGGTATGTTGCTTTATGTCTTTAAAATTCTATTATCGTTGATTTTTATTTGGGGTTTAAATCGACTGTCAGATGGTAGTTGTGCGTTATGACCATATAAGTATTTATTTATTTATTTCAGCTGATTTTTTAAAAAAGTAAATTGTATTAAAATTGACTTATGCAGTTTTTTTTTAAAAGTAAGACTTTACAATATATTTTTTTTCAAATTTGATTTCATTGATTAATATAAAATAACATAAAAACTGTTCAAAATTTATAGCTTTTAAAAAAGATTAAAACCCAGTTTCTATCCTTTTAATTAATGAGCTCAAATTAAAAGTAGTTACAGTGTTTGTTTGTTTAATAGTAATTGACTTATTTTAGATTTACTTTCGTTTATAACTGCATCTAAAAAACATTACAGGAGTCACTCTTCAAAATATAAAAACCGGACTTTTCAGATAATATAGAATGTATATATCATTCTTTTTTTATAAATTGCAAATGTTTCCAGCAATTATCGAATAGTAAAAACTAAGTACACTTATCAGCAAGGACATTGAACCAAGTGCGTAGTTTATTGGGAATATTGAATCTAGCCATTGTTATTTCAAATCTCCTCATCAAAAAGACCATGGATTTGATTCGATTTTCTGTTGACATTTCGTTAATTCTAAACTGCAAACCTGAAACACGTTCCCAGAACCATCGAACACGTTTTTATTGACAAATCGGAATTCTGCAGATGTTATCCGACTTTTACGAACTCCGTCGCTTTAATTATAATATTAAGGGCTTTTTAGAGCAAACGGAAACAAAAAATAAGATCATTAAGATAGAATCACACAAAAAAGTCGAGGTGAAGAGATTCTCCATGAATTAATATGAAGTATATTGTTTTATGTTTTCCCTTAATTTTTTTAGCTGCCGCAAAAGAACTTGTGAATAACTTTCAAAAATGGAGAACACATTGTTTATTCACAGAAGAGGTGCAATTTCGAAGTAGAAGTCGGTTGCAATGCGCAGCAATGTGTGGGGAAACAGGTTATTTTGACGTCTTTCGATATAGAAAAGGCAAGTGTTTTTGTGCAGATAGTAATGGGGATTCAGCCATCAAACGACGCTCGACGTTCGCAACGTTTACGTAAGACGGAATCCTCAACCGGTCAGTGAGTTTAGTCTTAGGTGTTTTTGAAATATTCTGTTGAGAAATCCTCTTAATTTTTTTCTGCATGTTTCTTTTGTTTTGATTGGTAATATTTTTGGAAGGGGTGGCTGTTTTGTTGTAATATTCCTATTTTTCTAATTAACCGGTTTCATTAAGCTGGTTTACTAAATAATTCTCTTATATTACATTTCATTAATGCTGTTACCTGGATTCTGCTCTTTTATCAATGAAAAGGATTGAACATAAACGTAATAAAAAATCATTATGATATGAATTTACATTTACTATTCGTTGTGTACGGAAGCCTTTTAATATTGCTGCCAGTTAAAAAAAACTAAGTTGTAAGTACGAGATTCTGAGACTTACGTACGAATTACAAAGCGTTATAACGAAATGATATGTAGTAAAAACGCGATACTAAGTCGTATGTACGATATGTTTAGGGAAATGTATAATTGCTTCGCTTCGTGATGATGTATTAATTTTTTTAATTAAAATTCAGTTTCATTTTCTTATAAAATATATGTAACGTCAAAATTATGTCCACTTGTACAAGGAGATAAGATCACGTCGATATACTCGTTATACGTCGATATACTCGTTATTACGATTTAGTATCTCGTACGTACGACATATTATCTTGTTATAGTGACCTATTATCTAATACGCACAATTTAGTATCTCGTATGTACGACTTAGTTAAAATTCATTTGAATTGGCAGCAATACGCTTCCGTTGCATTTTGTAAATTTGCATTTTGTAAATTTGATCGTATGCTTGATTAATAATGTCGGATATCTTAAATATGTTAAAAATTTAAATATCTAATTTAAAGAATTTGATCAAAATCTTAGAGATAATGTAAATTAAATCCACAAATAAGTATTCAATTATTTGGATCTTGTTAGTCGCATCAGTTTTGGTAAATCACTTTTTTCCACCTTAATTTCAGACTATGCCATTCAACTTGTTCGTGAACCGACATCCTCGTCCAATTTATTGCTTTTCAATTTGTCGATTCCATTTTATGTTTAACATTAAAGTTAATTGTTATTGGAGTGTTTTATAATGGATGTTGAGCACATTTTCTTGCAATGGGATGTAAAAACATCCTATGTAAAGACGATCTATAAATGATTATTTTTTATAGTAAACAGTGCTAAGATATCCTTAAGTATTTCGTGTCTGGGATTTTTTTTCCACATTAAACCATTAGCCATAAAATTTGTTGGCAGATTAGGAATGACAGGCTATAAACGCTTTATAATGGTTTTAATGGGTACATTGCTCTGATCACGTGTAGTTGAAATAAATGTTAAACTAAAGGTGTAGTTTATCTGATTTTCATTACAGTTCATTCGCTGGCCAAAACAATTATGAAATCAGAATTATTTTTTTTTAAATACCGCTTTGGCAATAGCTCACAGAAAAAAATAATACAGTGATAAAAGATTAGAAGGATAAAAAAGTTGCAAATTTTATAAACTTCCTCACCTTTTTTGACAATATTTAGCCTGTAAGTTATTGAGCATGTTTGTAAGAACTGTATGCGATTGTTAAATAAAGAAGACATTGCTCTTTCAAACTTTAAACCAAAAAGAACATAAACTTTAAAGCAAAGAGAACACAGCAAATGTCTTGGTATTGTCTCCTTTTCGTTTAGGATTGTTCAAGTTTATTTCTCATTAATGTCATTCATATGTACTTTTTTTCAACAGACTAAGAATTTCACTTCTCTGTGTAGACACGACCCCCTTAAAAACGCTTCATCAACTGGACCGCACCGGACATCGTGCAAGATCGATGCCTCCATAATACTGCCCAGCAGGAAGCTAGTCCTGTTTAGTAACAGTCTGGTCCTTATGTATGGCAGTTACCATGATTTGGAAAAAGGACCATACAGCTCGCGTCGTATTTCAGACTTATTTCCAGGAATAGTGGGGCCAATTGACGCTGCATTTGATGACAATACATATGTTTATATTGTTCAAGGTATGATATATATAACAGTACACACTACTGACATAATATATATATGAATATGTGTATGCATGAAAATGCAACGTTTTTCATTTTTTAATACATATGTTGATAAAACCTGAAGACATGGACATGTTCAAAATTAGTGTCAGTATCATATAAGGGTTTTATAATTTGTTATCAGCATTCTTCATCATTAGGTATATGGTTACATATATATTATATGTTTGAAAAAATGAAAAACGTTGCAATTTTACCTAAAGTTTTATTCGTATGTGTAAATTTATTTAGCTTAGTGTATTAAATACCTCCACATTTTATTTTATTAAACTTAAGTTATTTTTATATTGCGTAAAGATCTACAATAATAGGTATTGAAACCTATTTTAAAACTATCTGCGTGGAAAATGTTTGCATCCCTTCATGAGTGGAATTGCAAATCGTCATTCTACAAAATCATTGGTTACAAGATGTTTCATAATTTCAAAATGTGCACACCTTTTGCTTAGGGAGGAACATCGTGTAATTCATTCCGTTCTATTGAAATAGCATTTCTGTGGTCCATAAAATGTGAAATGAATTTTTATGCCCAGCATTATGAAGCCGAAATACTTAAGTACTTAACCTCTTATTAACTCATGATAATTAGATAATGGTTAATGTAGATAAACCACCGTAAGATAGACGATTCATTGCGAAACGACAAAAACGTCACCTTTCTCATATTTATATTTACTATTTATGTTTAAAAATCAAATGTGGTTAAACTGTGCTAAAATTCATTTGAATGGCTCCTTTGTTTAATAAATGCATTTCCTCAACGCAAATGCAAATTTTTATTTAAAAGTACATCCCAGAATTTTTCGATGCAATGTGATTTTCAAATAGATAAACTGCTAAATCAATTGATTATATAGTGTAAATATGATTAAATAATAAAAAAAATTCTTTAATACAGGTTTATTTGTCTATACATATCCCATTTCAACGGTTTTGAACGAAACATCGGCTGCTTGTCTTCAAAATGAAACGATTTCTAGCATGTTCAATCTTCGATTTCACCACCGTTTTATTAACTCCATTGACTGTGTAACTAAAAATGGCGATATTTTGTATGTGTTTGCTGATGACTACTTGTATATACATGACATCGGAACAAACCCAACTGCAGTGGAATGGAAATCAAACAGCGCCAACAATCCATTCAAATCAACCAATCATACACCGTATCCTCATGAAGTCGACGCATGCGCAAAAGCAGATTCACAAAAGATGTTGTTCTTTTCTGGAGAAAACAATTTGATTTTTGAATTTTCAAACAATTTAGGATTTTGGAGCCAACGAAATCAAACAATGTGTTGACATTTTTTTCACAACACAATTTTTGATTGCGAAATCATTTTCTCTTTTTATACCAATTGACTTAACTGTTTAAGCATATTAACTGTTTAATCAAGAGTTACATCACAGCGAGACATCACAAAAAATTTTTAACAATTTTATATGTGCTTTTATGTAGGGTATTTTCGTATCCTGACCTTCGTGATTATTTATATTTTTTTAATGTGTGCATTTTTTTTCAATTCATTTGCATTACTAAATCCACATAGATTGCTGTGAGTGTTTATTTTAAAAAATATGTGCATTTTGTTTGTTTGTTGCTTATAAATAATCTCCATATCCCATAGTTTAACATGGGATGACAAATGTCTAAATACTTTACTGTACATATTATCATATAATTTAATTGTTTTCTGTTTTCATTCATGTTTTAAATTAAGTCAAGTGATTGTTAACACCATGCCTAAGGATGCACATAAAGTTATGATATACTGTGGATGTTTAACCTTAATATGCAAATTGTTTTTAATTAGGGAGTGTTGAAACGTACAGATCATTCTCCTAACTTCAGTTGTCAGTTGTCAGTCTTTGTGAACCATGCATCTCTCATTAATGTGTGAACACGTGTATATATAATGCAAGAGCCACAGAGTAACTCTTTTTTTTTTACACCTGCCTTCAATCTGACTTTTGACCTAATAATCGTATTTTTTCAAAGATAAACTTCATATTGAAATTTTTTTGGCATGGAGAGTATTATTAAACAGTAAATATCTATACTGGTCTATAATTAAACAGAATAACGCCAAATTAGCTGATTAATGTTAATTACAACCTGTTCTGTGTGTCAAAAGGTTTGTCTTATTTTAATAAAAAGCATAAACTCTTAGAAGAGGGCTGACCTTGGGCAAACAATTCTATGACATTTGACTGAGCGTGGCGAAAGAATAAAGATACATGTATAGGCGTGCATGTGAGACTGACTGGCATGCATGCTTGTAGACTCGTGCACATGATACAGCTGCAATACTAAATACAAATTGACTATGAAAAGAAACTTGTAAACAGAACTGTTGAAAGCAAGTACATGTAATGGATATTCGCTAGTTTGAAAATAATCGTTAAAAGACACGACTGAATAACCAGATTTGAAATTTTAAAATAAGATGCTATAAGATGCTTTTCGGATCCATGCAGTGGTTAATTTAGAGACTTCAAAATTAGTTGAGATTTAGACTTTGGATTTAATCTCAACTAAATTCTTGCAGTGTTGAAATGTATAAATAACTTCAGCAAAATCGGTTATTCATTAATTTTGTTAATCGAAATATGGTTTTATACCACCAAACAATAGCATAGCGTGAGTTTAGTGCACGTGTGCATGTAGTTGGTTAATCGGAATGTATTATTTTTGTTAAAACTGCATATTGGATTAAACCACTAAATTGAAATAAGTAAAATTTTTTGGTTTTGTTTTGTTTTGTTTTTTTGCAAGACGCAACCTTGAATATCATTAGCATTTTTTCTTACCGAATGTTTGCTTCTTAACTGCACCCAAAATACCTATTAACGATGAAAAATTGGATAACATTTTCCTCTGAAACTACGGTTTGTTATGTACTTGCTTTTCTTGCATCTTTGCAAAGCTGCTGAGCTGATGAACATTATAGTAAAGAAATGACGCCGCGATCCATCACAAAAAATAAAACATTGGTTGCCGTTTGACACGATGAAAAAAGATGAATATAATTGATTAAAAAAGACCGAAGCAATAAAATAATTCAGAAAACGAGACACATATTACACATTCTCCTTCTAGCATAACATAAATTCTGGACCATCAAAACCTTGCTGACGTCACCACTGTTAGCTTGGGGGGAGAGAAAGGGTCGGGATACTGAAAGAAAAATGTACGTATAGTTTGATGCATAACGCGTGTTCATTTCACGAGGACATGTGCAGATAATTTTCTGTTTCCAAAAAGGAACAGACAAGAAGTAAAATAATGCAATAGCTTATATTAATATCTATAGACAAATGACTATAAAACGACATAAAATACTAAAGATCTATAGTCACGGGTAATATTCGTTATTTCGTAAACATGTAATTTATACTTGACACAATTTAACTTTTTCTTGTGTGAACATTCATTCATAAAAACATTGAAATTAAACTAAAATCTACATTCATAAGTCCTTAGCATGGGCCAATGGCAACCTTTACACAACCAAGTAACTTATTTCGAATGGTCTCTAAAAATTTTATCATTCAAGGTTTACAGCCAGTATATTTTTCTCCCACAAGTGAACTTATTGCGTGTTTATATTCCTAATAATGATACTGAAATGGAGTGTTTTATACCAATGGTGAAATGAAGTGTTTTAAGAAAAAGTTGTCAAAGAGATAAAAATACGATAAAAACAATTTTCTGTGGAAATATATGATGGCAGGAGAATCAATTCCAATCAAGAGAAAGCTTGGGTACAGTGTCGGGCATGCTTTCAATGATCTAACAGCTTCCATGTGGTACACATACCTCATAGCGTACTTTCATGAAGTGAAAAACTTCAACGACACCCTGGCAGGTACCCTGATGATGATTGGTCAATCCGTGGACGCCGTTCTGACCCCATTGGTTGGTTTGGCTTCAGACAATAGCAAATCTGGATGCTTCAATATTGGAAGACGAAAATCCTGGCATTTGATAGGTAACAGTTTCAGAATTATTTATTTCAAAAATATATATGTTATTTAATAACATGTCATTTTTTTCACTGATTCTTTCATCTTGTTTAAGGGACGATTTGTAGCTGCCTTGGATTTCCTTTCATCTTTATACCATGTTGGTTCTGCGTTGGTGTCCCCGATTGGGCACAATTTATATACTACGTACCTCTTATTGTTATATTCCAATTTGGATGGGCGTGTGCCCAAATTGGTCATTTAGCTCTGATCCCTGAAATGACATTTTCTGCAGTTGAGAAGGTTCAGTTAAACGGATGGAGGTACTCAATCAATATTTTTTCTGCGTTTTATGAAAATCTTCAATTCCATTCATAAGTTAAGATTTCAATTCAACCTTTCAAATTCAACAGATATGCCATAACAGTCCTGTGTCACATGCTGGTGTATCTACTCGCCTGGTTATTTTTTGACGCACACAGAGCGGAGGAGGCCAGTACCTTCCTCAATGCAGAAGACGGGGATATATTCAGAGTATATATGAGCAACATTTTTTGTCTGTATAATTTATTTTTGAGCATTCTCAACCGCTCTATAAAATCGGGTGCCAAAATATTTTGAAAAAAAAACAAACAAGATTAATATTACTGTGATATGAGTGAGTGAAACTCGTGTATCTCGAAATGTTAAGAACAAAAAAAAAGTTGTTTCAAACGTATTTGTACTTCGTTTTATCCGTTAATGACGTTGCTGTAAGCATGATATTGACATCATCAGCCTGTTTGCTATTGATAATCGTTTTGTGTCAAATTTTCTTAATATAAAAAGTAATAGTAAGACATGATATGGTTTATGTTTTAATCTAATTTAATTAATACAATGCATGCATTGTTTTGCAGGACTTGGCAATATGTGTGGTAGTTATAGGCGTAGCTTTTAGCTGTGTTTTCTACTGCACTGTGCATGAAAAAGATAATCCTTTGCCAGGAACTGGATATCAGCTCGACAAGAAAGATACGAGAAAATCTGCATTAAACGAAGTTACGGCTCAAATAGAAAAAACTGTCAATAAAGATAAAATCAGTACTGTAGAAGAAACAAAAAATGTCGATATTTTTCCAAAAGAGACAAAAAGAAACATGACTAACTCTCCTAATTCAAAAAATAGCTTTAGAGGAATATTCAAATCACCTTCTTCCGATAAAATTTGTAGTAAAAAGCACGACTCGATAGAAAGAAAAATATCATCTATGTCATGTCCAGAGAGCGATGTTTTAGCGATAATTCCTTCGATTTCGTGTCCTGAAAATGACATAGAAATGTCAACTATACGGAGCAATACAAACCCAACAATTTCTGGAATTCTCAAAAGTGAATCGCGGACGAAAACGCCTAGTACTTCAAAGAAACGAATTTCGTTTGTCTCGAGTCATAGTATAATGGATGGTCGTACTCAAGATCGACCAGACGATAATGTGAAACCAAAGATGAACTTACATAAGCATTGGAAGGAATGGTTTAGAGAACCTAGTTTTTATCAGGCAAGTACGTTCCCCAATGAAATCATCTTATAAACATGTAATAGGATAGTATTCTCAGTTATTACCTGAATTTATTTTTTCAGATGGCTTTAATTTACATGTGTACAAGACTGACCGTCAACATATCGCAGATATATATGCCAATGTACATCACAGAGACATTGCATATGCACAAGGTTCGTGTTGGAAAAAAAAAATCCACTGGTTGGTTGCTATAAAGCAGTATTTGATTGCTATGCTTCTTTCTTATCATTTTTATTGTTAAACTTTATGTATTTTATCTACGATAACCTTTAAAATAAGCAATTTAAGTACAGAGCAATACAGTTTCATACTAAATAGACGTATATATACATGAGAGAAAAATTGCCATTTTTTCTTTAAATTTACAGAACTCTGTAGCAATAGTTCCTCTAGTTGGATATGTTGCTGGGTTCTGCACCTCACTGTTCATGAACAACACGAACCAATTACTTGGACGCAAGGTTAGTTCTCTGTGTTTATACTTAAGTTGTCTAATCCTGGTAAATGTGGTTTTGTATACATTTTTACATCCAGGAGTGGTTTACTCTCTTGGGTTAAGAACAAAACCGAATTCTCCACGGAAACCAAAAATTTCAAGCAAAACAGGTGATCATACCATTGAACTGTTTTACGATTTTTTTAAACATTAAATTACTTACCTTTGTAGCGTACTTACGTCATGGGTATATCCTGTACGCTCGGAGCATGTGTGTGGATCTTTTTCATCGATGAGGCTACCTCCAGCCGTGTGTACGGTGTGGCTGCCCTGAGTGGCATTGGGGGATCAACGGTTCTCGTGACGTCACTTGCCATGACATCTGATCTCATTGACCAATATTCTGTACGCCAGTAGCTTTCAATGAACATTTTACGGAAGCGTATTAGGGTCGCAGCAGTATTTTTTATTAATTTGTTATAACAGATTAGTAATTTGTTATAACAAATTAGTAATTTGTTATAACAGATTATCAATTTGTTATAACAAATTAGTAATTTGTTATAACAGATTATCAATTCGTTATAACAAATTAGTAATTTGTTATAACAAATTAGTAATTTGTTATAACAAATTAATAATTTGTTATAACAAGTTAGTAATTTGTTATAACAGATTAATAATTTGTTATAACAGATTATCAATTTGTTATAACAAATTAATAATTTGTTATAACAGATTAGTAATTTGTTATAACAGATTAATAATTTGTTATAACATATTATCAATTTGTTTAAACAAATTATCAATTTGATATAACAGATTAATAATTTGTTATAACAGATTAGTAATTTGTTATAACAGATTATCAATTTGTTATAACAGATTATCAATTTGTTATAACAAATTAATAATTTGTTATAACAGATTATCAATTTGTTTTAACAAATTATCAATTTGTTATAACAGATTAATAATTTGTTATAACAGATTATTAATTTGTTATAACAGATTAATAATTTGTTATAACAGATTATCAATTTGTTATAACAAATTAGTAATTTGATATAACAAATTAATAATTTGTTATAACAAGTTATCAATCTGTTATAACAAATTAATAATTTGTTTTAACAGATTAATAATAGCATACATATATCATAGCATTGCATATAAATCTCATAGCATTACATTTTTATACTATTTTTTGGTAAATTAAAATGCTGTCTGACGATATATGATTTTACATGATATGGTATGATGAATGAGAATCAAATGATATGCTATAAGATCCAATCCTATGCAATGTAATTCCAATGATATGTTTACAGTTATCTAATTTCATAGCATAGCATTGGAATTACATTATATACCATTGGAATCTTATAGCATATAATTTGATTTTCATTCATCAAAGCATAGCATCATTTAGCCTTTTATATCCATAACATTGAATAGTATCGAAATATCATAGTATATCATTATATGCTTTTGTTTTAGTAAATTTAAATAAAATGCTTTATGTAGATATATGATATTACATGATATGGTATGCTGTGCTAGGTTTTGTTATGCTATGATGAATGAGAATCAAGTGAAACGCTGTAAGTTTCCAATGTTATGTCATACGATTTTAATGCTATGTTATTTAAATTTCATAGCATAACATCGACATATATTATAAAGCATTTGAATCCTATAGCATTTCATATGATTCTGACTGATCATAGCATTGCTTACCATATCATTAAGCATTTCGTTTCAATTTAATATAGCATAGCATAGAAATCTTATAGAATTCCATAGGAATCTCATATCATTGCTTATGAATCTCGAAACATTACTCGAATCTCATAGCACAGCATAGCATGAGATTGTAATAGATATGCATAAAATGACGGTCAAATATCATATAGCATACCAATGGAATCTCATTACAAAACATTGAAAATATCATAGAATACCAAAAAAAAGTATTAAAATGCAATGCTATGAGATTTCTATACAATGCTATGATATTTCTTTGCTATTATTAAATTGTTAAAACAAATTATTAATTTGTTATAACAAATTATTAATTTGTTATAACAAATTATTAATTTGTTATAACAAATTATCAATTTGTTATAACAAATTATTAATTTGTTATAACAGATTATTAATTTGTTATAACAAAATACTAATCTGTTATAACAAATTGATAATCTGTTTTATCAAACTATTAATTTGTTATAACAAATTGATACTCTGTTATAACAAATTAATAATCTGTTATAACAAATTAATAATCTGTTATAACAAATTAATAATCTGTTATAACAAATTGATAATTTGTTATAACAAATTACTAATCTGTTATATCAAATTACTTATTTGTTATGACAAATTGATAATTTGATATAACAGATTACTAATTTTGTTATAACAAATTACTAATCTGTTATAACAAATTAATAATTTGATATAACAAATTGATAATCTGTTATAACAAATTACTAATCTGTTATAACAAATTAATAATCTGTTATAACAAATTAATAATCTGTTATAACAAATTAATAATCTGTTATAACAAATTGATAATTTGTTATAACAAATTACTAATCTGTTATATCAAATTACTTATTTGTTATGACAAATTGATAATTTGATATAACAGATTACTAATTTTGTTATAACAAATTACTAATCTGTTATAACAAATTAATAATTTGATATAACAAATTGATAATCTGTTATAACAAATTACTAATCTGTTATAACAAATTAATAAATTGTTATAACAAATTAATAATCTGTTTTATCAAATTACTAATTTGTTATAACAAATTACTAATCTGTTATAACAAATTAATAAAAAATACTGCTGCGGCCCTAATACGCTTCCGTAACATTTTAATCTTACTAAACCGCTCTATTGATTATAGCATTTAATCTTTCAAATTCGATCTTCATCCTCATTTCCTTTTTTGAAAGACATATGACCATCAAACTATGTCCATTGCAGAGCAGTGCGGCTTTTGTTTATGGTGCGATGAGCTTTACAGAGAAACTGGCGAATGGTCTGGCTGTTGTTCTGATCCAGCGATACAATCCTTGGTACGAGCTTTTTACACAAATAGCAAAGGTGTCCAAAAGACACTATTTTCTTCTCTTGTTTGATATTTTAAAAAATATTTATTTATGCAATGACAAATTTCTGTTGAATGTTTTAAAGTCGCGTGGTTTTACGTACTATCTTAAATACTACTAGAACTGGATTCATAATTATGGTAACTAAAAGGTAATCTGTTCCTTGGCATCACCATATTAGATAATGGATTTCTATGTATGAACAGTTTGATACAAGTGAATATTATTGGGGTTTTTTTTTATATCACAAGAAATGATGACCGTTTCTGCGGTTTTTTTCAGTGAGAATGGATCTGCCGCCCATATGACTCACCACTGCACGGTGTACTACCGTGACGTACTGGTCACGGTCCCCGGGGGCGTGACCTTCATCTCCCTCCTCGTCCTCCTCAGCACCATGTCCTCTATAGGGGGTAGGAGCGGATGGAAAGGTACGGTTTGTCCCCGCCTCATTCCATTCGCTCACCCGCTATTACACAGTACAGAACATTTTTTCGGTCTAAACACATTTTTTTCTGTCCCGGAAGATATATGTATCAATGTTTATATCATAAAGTATTATAAAAGGGAGATATATCGAACTATAAAACTAACGTTCTAAGAGCGTTTGGTATATATAATCATAATGACTAAAGTTGGGTGTGAAAAATCTTATTTATTTTACCAATGCAAGTTCCGTAACTCAATTCTACTTTCTTGTCTTTATTTTATTTTTTTCGGTTCTTTATGAATATGCACATTTAGATCATGAAGTAAAACTATGAAATGGATGCATTGACATATACATTATCTGCTGTTTTGCTCTTGTATAAACTAATTTAAAACTCGGTGCCCGCATAATTAAATTCTATCATACAATTCTCTCAAAAAGCTACGCTGAAATATGCTGTCCTAACCCAAGTTAACATGCAAGTTTAGTTAATTGTGCCAACATTTACAGCAACAATTTATCTCAGTCTACAGTAATTCCACTATTAATCCGCATGTTGCGTGTTGGCTTAATCTTCAGAAAATGGAAACTGAGTGAAAACATACACAATTACATTGTATTACGCGAACTTTAAAAAACATCTCAATGAATTAAAAAATACCATTGTATAAATGTGGGCTTCTTAAGAATTTGTAAATGAACAATGTTATTTTTGTTGCCAACAGAACACAGGATTTTGCAGCCTTCCTCACCAGACAGGGATTGGGAGCGGAGTCCGCCATAAAGTCGCTGATACAACACAGCATGGGGTGCTGTTGGTTTTATTATTAAAGTCCACCATGTGAAACAAATTTTATGATTGATTTTATTTTTTTAAATTGGCTGGTTCTTTAAAAAATGCCAAAAGAGTGAAAATTAGTAAATAATTTTGTTAACTTTTAATAAATATTTCATAATATATATCTTAATTTAAAGTAGGAGAGAGAGGGGGGGTTCTACAGAGAATCAATTCCGATATGCTTCTTTTGGTCTTCAGGAAGAGTCTGACCATGCATTGAAAGTAAAGAGAAAATGGGTTGAATCTGACCTTTTATCATGTTTATTGGATTACTAAAATTTAAAATTAAACTCTTTCATTCAAATGCATTTCAGATATTTGCCGTTTACATTGGACAGGGAATACATATATCGGGCAAATTGATTAAAGTTATAATTAACAAGTTCATTTTCAGATTGTATATTCTCAGTTTAACAAAAAATTGTTTTAACTGAAAACAAATTATGATGGCCGGATACAGAAGATTAACAATTATTTCATTTATTGATAAAACAACATATCTGGATTATTATACATCTCTGAAATGAGCACAAAAATATCAGCACTTGGGCGTATAATACATAAGCACAAAAATCAATTAGTCTTAATATACTGCAGATTCATCAATATTTGATGACCACCAATTCATGTGGAATTTGTTTTTTGAGTTAATCTTAGAAATCATATAACCAAGATTAGTAATAATAATTTAATGCTAAGTCCATTGTCCATAAATTTACCATCCTTAAATCTGAAACATTGCTACATCCACAAAAATCGATGCCATCAACTATAAATGAAACCACAGTACATCATCCTTGTTTCAAGAAAATGTAAGTAAATTTTAAATGTAACTTAACAATGAATTCTGCTATCAAGTCCATTCATTTCCAATGCCTTTCAGAAACGTAAAAATGATCAAAAATTTCATAGTAAAGCACGCATAGAATTCTTCTTAAGAACTCTGTATCAGTCTAATACTCAGATGTCAAATACATGTACAGTGTAAAACACTTGGAATTTTATCTCCTTGTACTTCTATAACTCTGTTCCTGAAACAAAAATAATTTAAGGTATAATTGTTAAATATTGTCTCAAATTGTAAAGTAAATTTAATGGATAATTTGCAAGAAATGGCCTTGATCTTTTCTTTGATATTAATAGCTTGTATTTTAAACATACACATGTAACTTGATAATTAAAACTTGACCTACCATGTAATTAGTATAGGGTTGTTGTTGCTGAGCCTGTTGCTGTTGTTGTTGCAGTGTTGCTAATTGTGGCTGTCTCTGCTGAGTTAGTCTATCTGATGATCTCGGTCTATCCATAGGGGCAAGGGGTTCTGGAGGATTAAGCTCTTTGGAAATTTTCTCAAAGACATACTTTGAGAATTTGAGTAAACCTGCTTGAAGTGCGTATTGAAGAATTAGAGCACCAAACCCTCTGTACAGGCCAGAGACACCCTCTTCCATTAAAATACTGCGAAAACAGTCAAAAAATCCTTCGTAATTTGTACTAATTGGTATGACATCCACTCCTGTGTCCAAATTGTCAATAATAGTCCGTGTTCCTTGAGCATATAATCGGTGAAGCACTGTCTCCAAGGGAAACAACAAAATGTCTGCCAGAAGATTGCCGGCAAAGTTAGCCATCATTTCTGGAAAGTACTTGTTGTACAGTGACTCTTCTTGCTCTTTTCCATCCACAGACGTTGATTTATCCTTCAAAACGATATACTAGTATCAATTCAGACGTAGAGATTGGTAAATTCACCATACTATCACTCATAAAATGGATTAAGCTTAAACTTAGAGTCAATTTGCAAGAATATTTTTTTTATCGGATTGACAAAATATCAGACTGAAGCTGTTCTGCATCTGTGTGGCATACAGAGATTGCTATAGAATTAAAATACAATTTCTTGTGGCTTTTGAAACTTTGGATTTCTTCTAAAAGTTATCCCAGTTGAGATAATAAGCTCAATCAAAAATTGTATAGCTTGGCTCACAAAAAAAATTCCTGTAAATTTCTGATTTATGTGTCCTCAATGTCAGTTAAATAACCACAATCAAGAAAGCACTGCATTAGGACTGTGTTAAAATTAATTTGCTGAAGTAAAAGCAAACAAACCTCTGGATTTCCTTACCCTCATTTCCTGTTCCCTCTGTCTAAATGTGGACAACATGGTAGCTCTGGCTGCTTGTATAATGATGTACTGGGACACACCCATAACTGCTGTGGGTAAGACTAGAGTATAGACTGGGAGGAGACGTGTTGTCTGGGGCATCCCCCACCCCATCAGTCTTCCAAGCCCCTCCCTGATGAAATCAAATGGTCCTGGCTTATCACTGGATACATCAGCCTACAATACACAAAATACCCAGTGATGGTGTTATACAAAATACACAGTTAATATCATTCAAGTCTGCAAAATTTAGAAAATCTTTGATCTGCATTACTGATTACATAAATGTGACAGAGAGGCTTCCTTGACCAAAACACTGAATTCTCAGAATATGAAAAAATTATGAGCTTAATTGTTATTTGGATCAATATACATATGTATCTTCTCTATTCATTAAGATAAATATGATAATACACCGAAGATCCATGTATTGAACATATATGTGTACTTGGTATAAACATGAAAGAAAAAAAATTTGAATATACATAATGTGCAAACTTCTGTTACATATAAAAAGAAACTTTACCTGAATAGTTTCAATACAACTACTTGCAAGGAAAGGAGTTGCCATGATGTATGATAATCTGAAATCAAATAAAATAAATAATTTTTTTACTGTACAAATTTTACTATTTGAATGTTGCGATGATAGTTGTTTAACCGCAGTAATAAATCTAGTGCTGACAATGTTTTGATTTGGCATTTATTTTTGTGATTAATTGAAGAAGTATTGTACATGTACAAAGATTGAGTTTGTGGAACATTGTAAAACAAAGAACATTCACTCTGGTTCCACCGTACAATTAAAGTATAGTGATACAGAGTGAACAAAGTTTTCCCCTTGTATATGTATAACTTGATTCCCAATATATCCAAAAAAAAAATTATATATCTCAATTTTAAGACCAAAACTTTCAAGTTCCACTGACATTATTGACAGTAAAGCTATATGTAATTATTTCCATAAAAAATGTCTTTTGTCTGTTGAAAACTCCATTTTCCATTTTGCTCTACAAGTGACGTCCTTTATTATAGTTTTTTTCTGACTGGAAGTGTATGAATACCGTTCCAAAATGATAGATGAAAAAACCCTGGAAACAATAATTACCCTTTCAGCAAGAGATGTTCTAGGTGTTTTCGAGGAGAACTGTGTCTGGTGACTTCTCTACAATTTAAATAGAAGATGCATGATTTGTGAAATAATGTGAAAGCCTCTGTAACTAAATTTTCACATTAAAGAATTATGAAATTACACAATGTGAGTTGGAAACCCCAACAATTACTGTAACCATGTTTCATAGGTTGTTTTAACATCTGTACCCTAAATCATTTTATATATATTAAGTTTTTTCTTGGTTCCATTTATTTCACAACAATGAGGTTGATTGTGTGTGAAACTGTCAGTGGTTTTATCAGCAACACTTAGGAAATATCCATTCAGAAGCTATACAGAAGCTTGACTTACTTTGGTAAAGGTGTGAGTTCACTGATGACAGTCTCGTTCACCATCAGGATGCCTTTGGACATCAAAACACTGACAATTCCCTTCCAAAGGGAAGACACGCCCTGAAACAATAAAGGTTTTATTGTACATGTAGTTAGAATGTATTTTATATGCTACAGCAGTGAAATCATGTAAGATCAATGGTTACAATGTAATTGAAATTAATGATATATAAAAAATGCACAGGTACATGTATTTGCATTTAATGTATTTATATACACTGTAAATAAACAAACATCTTTAATTGATTAAGTAAAATATATTTTGATAAGATTAAAGAATGTGCATGCAATTATTTTTGACATGTAATATAAAATATTTAAAACAAATGAAACATTTCTATCAAAAGATAACTTGAAATGATGGTAATTGGATGACTACCGTACACGAGATCTGCCATCCTACAGATGTAAAACAACAAACACTTAAGGATAGATAAAAAAAATTAATGGCATATATATATATTTATATATATCGCTTATCTTTTATGACCTGCCATTTAATACTTTACATTTTTGTTTTATTCATTATGGTTCTGGTTAAATAACTGTGTTTCTACCTGATGTCTTTGTAACTGGACTAGAACTGTTATTATGGTAAATGGGGTATTGTGGTACCACACCCCTCTGTGATGCACCTGTCAATATACAATAATACTGAATTAATCATAATTGCAAACAAATTAAAATTCTCAGTTTGCTTACAAATACAATGTGATGCTGTATCTAATTAACTTGTGTCCTTATATTCATCCTTATAACCTAAAGAGTAGTGCATCTAGTATGTTTTTTACAAGTAAAATTGGTGACACATGAAGTGCATCTGAATTAACTCACTTCAATTTCTCAGGTTGGTGAGAGTGTTTAAAAGAGAATCTGAGGGAATAACAGAAATATATTCAGCAGCTGAATGTCTGAGGGTATAAAATTATCAACTTGATGATAACAGAACAATAGTAGCTAATTGCAGGAACAAAACTATCATTACATGCTATAATGAATCCAACAATAAAAGAGCCTAAAAAAAAAAATCTGATTCCTGTATCAATACATATTATGATAATTTCAAGAACATCTACATACATAATTAGAATGTTAAACAATACTTGCCTGGCATTGTCTTCTTAGAACTATAAAAGGATGGGACAAAATATGTTCAGCAAATATACTACTGCAAAATAAAATATAATATAGTAATGACCACATACTTAGCAAAAATATAAAGGAGTATCAGATTTACACCCCCAAAAATTCACAAAATACATAAGTCACGGTTAGTATCAGTTTAATACATGTATCATGTAAAAATTGTAATGCAATACAATCTCTGAACAATTTAAATAATTTTTCATTCCTACTGGCAAAAGACCATCTTGGGTCAATAACCAATTCTTGCCACTGGAATGAGACCTTAAACTTTAACATACAAAACTTGAAAAGACGTAACACACAATGGCACTTGTCTTGGGCCAGTATGATATGGAAAAAATAATTTGTCCCAATGTCCTACCTGGTCACACCTATAACATAGCCAGTGGCAGCTTGTAACTGATCTAAAATGTAAGAAATAGGTAGAAATACAAATAATTTGATATTTACAGAATCATCAATCACAAAGCATTTAACAACAAAAAAATCACGGCACACCCATGACTAACAGTGATTTGAAATAAGATGAGGGGTAAAATCTTTTAAGTTGCTTGGCACTTATTTAATCAAAGCCCTATTACTATCTTTCATGATGCAAAAATATTTTAAGTTGAAATCTTGAAATGAATTTTCGTTCATTGATCTACAGTATTATCATACTATTTATAGCCATTTCACTTGTAATCATCCTGAAAATTTCATAACCGAACGTCCTGTAACTTTCATCGAGAAATCATGATGGAAAATTATAATGAAATCATGAAATTATACACTGCTTCATTGTATTGTACACTTTGAAAAAACAAAATTAGCACTAGCAATTTTAAGCTAACCTGAACCGTTGCCTGATTCCGGCATGCTCATGTTTTCTATTGATCCAAAGAAATCTTGAGACTCTGGAGGCCATTGCAAGTCTGAAGAGCTCCGTGACGTTCCCTCTTCTTTAGGTTGTTTCGAAAATGATCTGGCACTCATCATTAAATTAGTTGGTATATATATCCTATAGTACAAGCTTTTGTCATTCGTTATCAGTTGGCATTTTGGAAGTTTCGGTTTTGCCCCGTCCTCCAACTGTCATTTTCTCCGGAAGTTGGTAAAATGTAAAACCTAAATGGGAAACTAAGATATTCCGGAAAATAGATATTAATTTCTTGCATCTGAGGACTCTTCAATTTTGTTTTACTTTAATAGTTAACAATCAGTTTTTTTTAAGCAGGTACGTTCATGTTCTTGATACTTTTCTATATGCAGACGATACTGACAGTGTATATTATCTGAAACCCCAAATGATCTTCAACATGCTGAAGATAAACGAATTTTTTGTATATTGTGAAACATGGAAACTCCATGTTAATGTTAAAGAAAACTAAAATTGTCATATTTCCGAAAGGACCAGATCCTAAACATACAATTAAATTTAACGACGAAGTTATAGAAATTGTCAAAATATTTTACTATATTTTTTAAAAACCTTAAATCTAGTACTCCAAATTTAATGGTGTATGGAGAAACCGGACTTATCACTTTGCCCTCTTTACAGAAGTATTCCTTTAAGGTATTCAATGTATAACGACCTAAATCAGGTATAGACCTCTACTTTTCATTTTTACAATAAGCATATATCTCAGTACCATATTATAAAAAAGAATGAAAATTTACCTTGTTGTTTTCAAAATATTTGGAAAAGTATGCCATTGATGTTTTCGGTGCTTCAGCACTAAATGTAATATTAAACCTCAGTTCATAATATCCAATAATTCAAAAAGAACTGTATGATAGATTCATATTATTTAGTTAAATATATAAGAAAGAGAATGCAATAAAAAACAAATCCAAGAATGAAGGTCTTATAATTTTTTTTTCACACAAACTGCAAACATGGCTTCCAAGAATGTGTTAGTGAAATACAGACAAGTGTACAATATGGCCCAAAATAAAAAAAAGTATGAAAGTGCACCAATATTTGGTATAACAATAATTTAAAGACATCTATAAGCAACAAATTCAGATACAAATTTTGTTTTTTTACCGTCAATTTTTTTTAAAATTCTAGTTTCTACTACCCCTCCCCCCAAAATGTAAAATCTGAGAAGTGCTAATCTGATATATATAAACATGCTTAATCAACTCAAGTGTTTGATATCTTCATTTGAAATGTTACAATCAGATACATAATGTATAAATACATCAGAATAGTGAATATATTTATATGTAAATGCATATACTTATATTACATAGATATACACACATATATAAATGGTTCTTCAAAATAAGCATGTTTTCCAGTACTTGACTTTACAATCATTTACAAAGCACTCATGAGTTTTGATACAACATCATCTAGTGTTTTCTTAGTGCAGCTTACTCTTGATTGTCCTTCTGTTTTAACAAGAAAAGTGTTTCTGAGTCCGTCTTCACCATCACGATTCTTGATCGCCTTAAGATGTCCGAGAGTCAGCCCAGATCCAGCTATTTTTCCTGCCATACACTTTGAAAGAACAGCATTCTGCACAAGTGTTGCCAAGGAATTATAGTTTCTAGCTTTTTCACCATTGTAGATTAGTTGCTGGATTACTGCTTTGAGAGGAAATGTAAAGGAAAGGGTATCTATATGTGATAGCAATGCATGCTGCACAAGCTTCCCTAGGGCCTTCACATCGTCTACCGCATTATGGGCACCGTATGTTTCGTTAAAAAGGGATCGGTAAAGACTTTCCTGCTTGTATGAATCTTGATTTTTAAAACACTTCTTAAACATTGCTAGACTGTCTACACAACCAGTCACAACACTGGAAAGCTGAGTGTCTTTCTGTATGTTTTTGAATGTCGAAACAAGTACAGGAAAATCAAAACGCCGGCCATTGTGAGCAATTAAACACACATTCTTGAATTTTGTCAAATATCTGATAAATTTGTCTGCAGCAGAATGAATATTGTCGGACTTCACTGATTTACCTGCAACAGACACGCCACTAGAATTTGCAACAATACCAGTTACTAGTCGTGCGTTCTCAGTCTGAGGCATCTTGGGTCGAACATAGGTATTGAATGTTGCCTCACTTTTCAGCTCTACAGCAGCAATTTGCACAATATGGGGCATCTGCCTTCCTCGTACTGTAATATATTATTAGCAATTAAAATATCTTTGATAATACATTTCAACATTTTAAAAATGAAAACATGAAAAAAGATAACTAAGAAAACTCACTAAGGTCAGTGGTTTCAAGATCAAACATAACCAACGTAGGCTCTTCTGCTGATGGTAGAGTCACTGGTTTGAAGCAACCAGGAACAACTGGATCTGGTAATTTTTCAATATCAGGATGCTCATTGTGACCAATACCTGTTAAGATAAGTATACATTATGTGTATCGGTAAATATATATGTTAAAGCATGATGACAGTAAAGTATTTGTACATTTCTGTAGTGTACATAAAATATATCGGTCTAGACTTACCAGACTGATAGGAATCTCCCTCCAGTGCTTCCTGGGCTCCCTGAGTTACAGCTCTTTCTTGTTTCAGAACAAGACGTCTTAGCTTTGTTGAAGGGAGCTGAATTTTTTCCTGCACCTCCTTGCGTCTCTTCATCCTTTTCCCGGCATGTTCTTCGGTAAACTTTCCAGGAGAAACTCCGCTCTCTTCATGGGCCTGATATAAATAATTTTTATTAATTATGCATAATGGATTTTTTTTTAGGGTAAAAAAGGCATTTCAATATATTTATTGATTTTTAGTATTTTATAAAAAAATAAATCTTCCATTTATTTTAAACTTCATACATATTGATAGCAAGAAAATAATTAAGAACTTACTGAGTCTGGAAATTGTCTCCATACATTAGTATAAACTGGAAAAAAAATTAATATAAATAAAAGGTATTCAATGTAAGTCAAAATAAAATAAATAACAGAACATGAACTGAAGCCAAGGTAAAATATTTTCACCATACCTAGTGGAAATTTTCATATTTGGGTGGAAATTTAAAATATTTGAGAGGTTTCAATAACTTTTTCTATAAATTTCTGCATATGAAAATATTTTAATAGCTTCACCTCAAAACTCTAACACAAAATAACTTGCATTCAATTCAATTCTCAAAAGCAATAATACAATGCTTATATTTGCAACATATCTACCATTGAGATATATCTTCGTCCTTCATTGATAAAAGCTGCAGTAGCATGAACTTTAAAGTCGATGGACTCGGAGTTTCCATAATGGAGGGACTTCGGAGCTCTCAGTGTTACCTCACGATTAGCGTGCTCGCACTGCTGACTCGATCCAAGATCAATATACTGTTCAGCATTGGCTATGATAGGTTTAAAAACTGCCTCTAATTGTTGTCGTAAATCTGTGTCTTTCAATGCTGATTTGTATGGCAAGCTTCTGTGTTGATATGTCTCTCCTTGTTTACGCAAAAACCCACAAAATCTTGGTTTGCAGTACTGGTGGTCCCCGAACTGGTGTGGAATAAGTCCTCTAAGATTTTCTTCTAATCCTTGTTTATTACCCTGATTTTTCGAAAAAGCATATTTCACGCACTTTTGTATATGCATAATAACAGTTTTACTTAGTTTTTTCCCCTTTAGAGAAAACAAACACTTCCCAATGTTTTTCACCACATGGTTTTTGTCAAAACGCTTCTTCATCTCCAAATTCAGCTCTGATCGTAAACGGGCAATTAACATATTGTCCCCATCCCCTTCAATGTACTCCACAGGTGTTCCCTCATCAATCAGCTCCTTTACTCCTTTGAGACCAGTCGAACTCTCCATGCTTCTTGCACTACCATTATGGTTTTGAACACATCGATGTTTTCTAACTGGGATGCCAGGACGATTCCGTCTCCACCAGTGGCAAGTTCCACAGGTCCTGTGACCAACTACTGTCTTTAGTACTTTCTTTCCGTATATTGACTTGCTCATAAAAAATGTATGTGCTATAAAAAAATAAATATATTTTTTGTAAATTTTAATGTCATTTTGTTACTGTGAAAACTGAACCATCAATTTTTATACAATGATCTAATATTTCTTCAAACCCTTACAATAAACACAGGCATTGATAAAAATCACTTTCTATACAAACAATATACATTTAAAAAAATCCAAATACCTGTGAGGCTATTGAATCCTCGTTTATGCCAAGCTGTATCCACAGCACAAGTCATACCCCTCCTGGTCTTGCATGAGAACTTTTTGTCCAGCTTTTGGTTCACAGTTTTCTTGCCTGTACCTTTGGACAAAGATCTTTTTCTTTTCCTTGATGGTGAGGGTTGTGGACAAGTTGTGTTAACTGGTGTGCAAACAGTGTCGTCCCTATAATTATTTCATAGAATACAATTACTGAGCCTTCATAAATTTAGAGACATTATATAATGTCATATTCACAAGGATTACATGTATATATATATATATGTGTGTGTCTTGTATATAAACAAATTATATGCAAAGTACACGTGATATGCAAGAATAATAAACTTACTCTGTTTGACCAACTGTGGGAGTGTTTGGAATTGTCATCTGTGCAATAGAAGGGTCGGAGTGTCCTAAAGGAATACAGGATTCCATGCCTGTGTTATCTCTAGAATTATGAAATTTAATTTTTAATGAATAGCGAACAGCGAACATAAACAATTTTTTTTAAAATGCAAATTCATTTACAAATTACAATCGTTAAATATGTTTTCTTAAGATAAATATTGTTGATTTTGTTTACCGTTTGTGGTCAGTATCAGCCAATTCATTATCAGAGTCATCAAACGTGACAGGCAAATTGGTCTTTAGCAGAATCTCTCTATAAAAAAAAATTATAAATATACAAATTACAATAATACAACTGTGAACATTTTTTCTTGTACATGTGTATATTAAGTGTTTCAATTTAAAAACTTACTTTGTTATCGGTGATGCATCTGCTAAAACCCCAACACCCAAATCCTCTAGCAATTCTACTCCTTGCAAAGCTTTAGTCGACTCTGCATCAGCAACTTCACTTTGAAAAAAAAATAATACAACTGTTTATGATGGATTGTCTACAATTTATTTAGAATAAAAAATAATCATATGATTTTTTTTGGTTCATCAGAACAGAAAAAGTAAACTGAATATAACTTACGACATTTCCACATGATAAGCTTCCTCAGCCGCCTTCTTCGTAGTAACCTTAGCTACAGCTTCCACACTTTCTCCTGCACGGCGCTCCATCACCATTAATGTCTTGTTGTTTATAGTAGGAATGTTTAAAGTTGACAGAAGGTTGTTGACTCTGTCTGGCCCCCCAAGACTGTCAATCATTGCTAAAAATATTTTTTTCATTATATAATATTAGAAAATTATGATGAAAATTGATGTGCACTAATATTTATTTGTTACTTGTTGTTTATACCAGTTATATTAAATTTGGTTTAAAATCATAAAAATTCACAAACCTGTTCCCAATTTTGTATTTACTACAAAACACGGCATCCCAGTTGTTTTCTTATTTCGGCGGTGCGTTTTACCATAGGGAACCATGTTCACTTCTCCGCACTCGGGATTCATACACATTATGTATAAATATCCCCCCAAACCCCTCCGTCTCTCTCCAACAATGTTCTCTTTATATAGAGGGATGGGACCCATCCGACAATGCGAACAAGATGATAAGTTTTCCAACAGCACCCCTAACTCCATCACCCGCCGTCCATCCATCCAATCACGACTGACATTTTTCCCAAGATTTTTTACGTTATTATATAAAGGACATTTCTTGTACGTACACGAATCCCCAGGGCACTGATGTCCGCTTTGGTAATTATGTTCTGTAGTAACATAAGTCTTCTTAAATCGCACTCGTTTCGGAAGATTGCTCGTAAAGCGGCCTCGGCCATCCCTCTTGGCGCCCATTTTTGTTCGCTTCAAAACGATAACTCTTATCGACAAGACCGATAACTCTAGGGGAATCCCCCGATTCCGAGTTGTTACGGAAATGGGCGGGAAAATACGATCTCGTTATACATCGAATACCTTAAAATTTGATATCATTTTGGGGGAGATTTGTCATGTTGTAAATTTTGAATTTTTTGTATTTATTGCCACCCGGTAAATTCAAAATTTACAACATGACAGATTGATGAATGGAAATGATAACAAAGTGCATGTGTAGAATTGTTTATAAGCATTTGTATAATACATGTAGATATACCAAAACCCAGTCCACCAATCCATGGATATCATGTATACATAATATTTTTAACACAACAGGAATGAGAAATATTTGGATGGATCAAGATTTTTACAGTATCAAGTGGACAAGTGCTTCAATTTATCAAAGGATTAGAGATCAGTTTCTTAAAAATGGTACAGTGATATCAACAACTCCAGTAAAGGAATAAAGTTTCAGAATTTTTAAAACAACGTTTGTTTGAGAAAAATATTTAAATACGCTATCTAGAAAATTTAGAAATATTCTTGTAAAATTTAGAACAAGTAATCATAGTCTTCCGATACAGGTTGGTCGCTGGAATAATTTAAAACGCCATGAAAGAATCTGCAATCAGTGTAAAAATAACGAAATTGGAGACGAATTTCATTATCTGTTAGAATGCAATGCATTAGCTTCAATTAGAAAAGATTTCTTAGCAAGAAAATACAATGTCCAACCCAATATTATCAAGTTCAGTAATTTACTAATGAGTACCAATTCTTTATTTAAAAAAAAAATATTTTCATTACAAAAATTTATAATCCATATGCAAAATGGGCCAACTCTGCTCATTCAGACTTAGTATATACATGTACATGTATGTTATATATTTATAATGTACCTCTTGTACCATTTAGAACTATAATTAAGACCTTGAACATTCAGTAGGATGAAACGACCTATTTCTTGCGTCAAAACAAGTTAAAATGACGCTGGTTTCAAGCGAAATATACACTAGACCAGTATACCTATGGCTCCAACATCTCAATATTTCTGTGTTCTCAAGGTAAATTTTGGAACAATTTTCTTTCCTGCGAGAAAAAGTTGGGGGGGGGGGTGAACCCTCTATGATTCTATGTGCCTAATGGTTAGGTCTAACTTTGCAAAAAAAAGTGGCTAAGCCCCCCTATAAAACTTTTAGATAATAAGTTATAAATATATTTTATTAAAAATGATATAGGGCATTCTTTTTTTTTTTTGAGGTACCTTGTGTAATCAACTGCTTTTTGTAGACAATCTAACAAACTGAAGACTATGCAAACACTTGAAAACTTAAAAAGCCTAGGTAACTGAAGTATTGTATTATCAATTGCAATTCATTGCAAGTTGATGATGTTCTTACAGAAGATAGGCTCATGGGTCACATGGCTCACAGACCAACATGAAAGTTTGAACAATCAAAAGGGGGTAAAAGCTGTCACTGTCACTGCAATTTATCACAATTTATGGTATGTTTTCTGTTGTTAACAAAATACACAACAAGTGATTTAATTTAACAGTTTATCCTCGGCTGGTTTTTTTCACATTGGTATTTCTCATAAATTTAACACTGATGACATGCAGTCATACATTTTGCAAGTCATTTGATGACAGTCAAAACTCTTTCTTAACATACCAATATCAAGTTCTCATCTCATAGACTAGTTATTCATGAAATACATTTCTTTTTTTTATACATTTATAGTTCTTTAAAAAAAAAATCCTGAAAAATGTAAATAACAAAATGAGATTCAATCTTATTATCTATTTAAAAATTTACATGCAAAATTTTACAACAAAGTTAGCATGGGAAAACAGAGTTACTCCATATAAAAATTTTGAAAGGGAAGAAATAAAGTATAGAATGTATAAAAACCAGTAACAAATTCAGGGTAAATAAACAGTACAACCCTGTGGTCACAAAGAAAACAAAAAATCACCAGGTACAGAATGTTTATAATGCTAATGCTTCTTGAATCTACATCTTCCTTGAGTTCATTTTTTTTGTCTTTTTTTTCAACAAGGTCAGTATAAATTGGCCTAAATTCCTCAATGGATGAGAGCCCTTTGTTTCGGAGGCATGATAGAGAAAATTAACCTTTAATTTCTTCACAGTTTGAATATAAAAATATCAATCAAAAAATGTTGTTCCTTGTTACATAATATTATTTCACAGAATAAAATAGCAAAAGAACACTTAAACCATCACATTTACATTTTGTTAATGCCCTTTTGGTTTTAATACTTTCATTTGAACAGTTTAAAAAATGAAAATACTATCACAAAAAAATACTAATAAAAGATAAAAAAAAAAAAAAAATTACAATCTATATCCAAGGTGATAACAGTCATGTACATATTGCATAACATCATGGTTTCTATATACACAATGCAGTCATCAAGACATTTCTCCAAGTACTGTGAGATTCATCAAATTCATCATTTTGTTGTCACATTTCTGCAAAACAGTTTTATTTGAAGCCTAGACTTCTAAAACCGGGTAAAAAGGACATGGCAGTATTTTGATTATGTGATAACAGGTGGTTAGACTGTCCTGATAATTAATGCAAGTTTAATTAATTCATCTTGTAAACTTAATCATCAACTTCTACAATTTAACATGTGTAAAACTTACAATTTTTTATCAGAATCTTGAATCTTCAGATCAAAATATTCTTAAAAACAATGAAAATATTTGATCTTTGGCAAGATAATTTAAACCATTTGGCAAGAACATTATTCAACACAAAACATAATATACGTAACAATAAAACAGGCATCCAATCTTGAGATCAAGCTTATTTTTATTTTCAATTCTACCTTTCAGTCTAGACTGATAAAAACTATGATTCTATGTATATTTTAATATTGAATTTTCGTATGAGACCACATCTAATCCCACCCAAAATAATGTTTATGGGATATATTGACTCTGTATTTGGTCACTATGTTTTATGCTCATATCAACCAAATCATACTTTAGATTGATTACTATGACTTTAGGAGTCCTTAATCAAGAGAAAATTTGATATCTGTAATTTAGATGCTGCCTGATTTTTAGTTATCAGGGAAAAAGACAGAGTGACAATAACAAAAAATAAAACAATGCATTAAAAATCATCCCTTTTTTGTAGGAAAATATAGAGACAACAAACAAACCTGTTTAAGAGGGATCAATGGTTGTGGCCATTTTTAGCAATGTATTGATCTCCTTGAGAAGAAGAGTTCTATATAAAATTACAGAAAATACCCAAAATTAAAAGGTAAAACATATGGAGTTTTTCTTTACTAAATAAAAATTTATAGCTAAACAAATCATATCTTAGAATTTTGAAATAATAACAATAACAATGGTATATTGACACCATGTTGGCATAAAGTCAAAATGAAATCAAATGACAGACAAAAGAAAATTATAACATAAATTAAGGTAGATCTGGAGGTTAATTTGTTGACCATCCAGCCTCCTTAGCTTTCCCAAATTAATTCACAGTATGTACTGTAAAAATAAACCCTCCAAAAGAGAAAACAAGAACTAATGAACGATTTTATCGATAAAAATTCTGATGAACTTATAATGGCTCCAAGGGCTGAAGACATTTCAAAGGCAATAAATTGACATTGGCTTGATTTAAAAGTGTAGTTGCATGCAAGGGGAATATCAATGACACTGGTACTTATAGCAAGAAAAGACACTTGAATTCACATAAAGGACAGGGAGAAACTGTTTTATAATTGTCAAGTTTTTCAATCCCAAATATGCATGATTTGCATTTTTTGCTTTTTCAAATTGTAACAGCATTGATAAATTTAATTATTTCAAAGATGGACTACGATGTTTTCATTCACACTTCGAATACAACCTTTTTCAGCTTAAAAAAGAACAAAGCGATCGGGAGGATGGTCGCCTTTGACTGAAACAAGAACCTCTTAACTTAGTCCCTTGAAAGTTAAGACTGTACTGAATTATATTACTTCCTGTTACTTCAATACTTTTAAGAATATTGAGTAAAACATGTATACAGCTATCATGACACATTACAACATGGAAACTTCTTCCCCTTATTCTCTGTAATCAGCTGTGTCGTATCTTTTGTCCCAACCTCCTCACTTTGGACTTGGTGGTTATTGTTTTCTGTGGACAATTTGTCTTTCTCTTTTTCTTTTAGGATTACATCTTCACAGAGGCTATAAAAAGCCTGAAATCAGACAGAAGAGGAAAACATGTAAAATGGGCAATTCTGGAGCAAAAATTAAGTAACTCCATCATAATTGTTATAGTAGCTAGTGGCGTCTTAAGGACGTTGGATCCTGCGATCAAAAGTCTCTAAATTTTTTACTAAAGTATTTTTTTAATATCTACACACATATCTAAACCAAAATTCAAAACAAAATTGTGGGGTCTATATGCTCCTTTCGGTGCTAGTGTATTTAATATGACCTTTCTGCACTGAAAGTGCAAATTGCACATAAATCGCTTTTCCCTCTATAATTTTTTATCGAAATGAACCATGGTAACAAATACAAATTCACATCATTTAGAATTAATAAAATTAAAATTATCATAATAAAAAAGTTTGCAATTTCTTCACCTTATTGATATTTTGACCTTTTTGCACTGAAAAAAATACTATTTTCATTCATCAAGGATTCAACAAACAATTAAATAATTTAAAAGTCTCAAACTTTTTCTCAAATTATGACAGACTTGTCAAAAAAACTTAAATATTTAGAAAATAAAACCAAAAGTATGGGTCTATAATGTAAATTTTGAGATATGGCATGAAATAAGCTAATTTTAGGGGGAAATTGGAGTTGGTTTTCTTTACTTTTATGAAATATCACTTATACATGCCAATATATGTCGATAGAAATATTGAAATATTGTTGAAATATGTTTTTTTAAAACAATACGAAGATATCATAATGCATAAACTATCTGAAAATTTGGTCTGCACGGAAAATAAGAAAGCTAAAATTACGGTACTCTAAAACAACTGAGTTATGAAAAATGTTCATTTTCTTCTTAAAAACCTTCCGCCACAAAATATAGTCCCTTACTACACTCTCTAAATATGGAAAATTTTCTTCACTATTTTATATTCAATAGAGTTTATTTGGCATTGTAAAAAAGGAATTTACAAGTAGATTCATATATGACATATAATTTCCAGACTAGAGGGGACATAAAATGGCTACCCAAAATCAGAGGATCGAACCTCTTTAAATTCATCATGCTATTTCAACTTAATTTGCTTTTTTATGATATTGTTCATATTGAAAGTATTCAGTTATTTTGTATGTATATGGATTGGCAGAGCTGCTTTTGGAAAGTTTCCATAAACTAATAGCTTGAATTAATGTACAAGTATACAAGTATGAATGTACATGAAGTTATATATATTATAATATAACCATGAATATATTTAATACCTTCTCCAAATTGGCACTTTCTTTTGCACTGGTTTCATAAAATAATAGACTATTATCTTTGGCAAACTGAAAATATAAAGAATCAGTATATATACCAATTATCAAATTTGCACTCGCTAGCTTTCATTCAACACACTTGAGTTAAATTTGTACCTTCATTCTACACACTGTCTGGGGGAGTTATTCCCCCTTTCTCTCTCTTTACATTTTTAATCACTGTATAATCCATGCATGGATTTAGAGGGAGATGGGTGGGGTCATGGGGGGTCTGGACACTATTATCTTTTGACCCCCGGCTCCCCCCCCCCCCCCCCCCCCCCCCCCACCTTGAAATTTTTTTTAGATCTGCTCATGTAATCAATCCAATAAAAATAATTATACATGTATTTGAAAAATTACCTTAGTTGCAATCATTCGACCTTAAATGACTTTTACCCTATGCATTTTGACCTGATTTTGACCTACTGACCTTCCTGCCCTCCTCCTCTAGCACCTGTCGGTTGACTTCTTTATCTTTCTTGTTCCCCATCAACAACACGGACACATCTTCCCTTCCAAACTATTTCCACAAAATATTCATTGATAATTTCATTATGAATCAAAATGAACATCAATTTAACCAGCTTTATACGTTACCGGTATGTAATTAATAAATTCATATAAGCAATATTAGTACATCAATAATGGTCTCTTTAATTTAGATCATCTAACTTATTAATAGCTGCATATAATTACATACTTATACTTGCATTGTCTGAGTTTCAATGACAGGATCAGAGCTTTATTCACTTCTATCTTTTTATTTGCCATTGCCTGATAGTGTGCTTTAATGTATCATTTGAAATAAAAAGGTTTTAATAATTTTCCTCTTTAAATTATTTACCTGTCTGACATAATTCAACCATTTGGGTACAGCCTCAAATGAGCTTTTACTGGTGATATCATACACTAAAATGACACCCTGAAAAGAAATAGGCAGTCATTCATCAAACTTGTCACCCACCGTACAATTAACGCATTCCACACACTGCAAAATGCCTGGTCTTATCATTCTGCTTCTTGGGATGTGTATATAACATTGTGATAACACAGTTTCTTTACATTTGACCTTCTGGGTTTCTGTTTTATTTAACTAAGAAATAGCTAAGTAATGCCTCTGTTCCCTAAAGCACAGTGGAGATTAAATTTTCCAAATATTTCCTTTGTGGAACCTCTATATTTTATACGTGTTGTTGGTGTATCAGACCTATTTCATGCTATTCTGAAAACCCTCCCCCTGAAGTGATTGCAATGTCTCATGGTGTGTATACACCTGAATGTATATCTATAATTTGAAAAATAATAGTTAATGCATGGAAAATTAGACACATAAAGATGAACTTTATGAATGATGCTCACAACACAAAAACGTAATCATTAAAAGATCATGAGGTACTCATTTCCAACAAGGGTTAATTTAAGGGTTAGACTTTGAGTTAAAGTTTTGGTTTTTTTGAAGGGTCAATAAACTACTTTTAAAAATTAAGTTTATTATTTAAACAAAAACATGAAAAACCTTGAAACATTCAAGGAGACCAAAAAAATCATTATTTCATAAGTAAACTTGCAACTATTGACTTAATATAACCTTACTGAGATAAAAAACATTTATAAATATACATATATCAAATTGAGTGGTTGACAATAATACTATGAGGATATAATTATACCAATATGAAGTTACTTAATATATATCTTGAATTCTATCATTTTAATTTCTGCATAATATAGCTTAACTCAGCATCAAATTTGTTTATATATCAGTGGCGTTGGAGGCAAATTAGAAGTGTGGGGG